>NW_019402174.1:28373-57566 GCF_000591075.1 Eurytemora carolleeae
GGGGGGGGGGGGGGGGGGAGAGAGAGGGATAAGTAAAATGGAAAGGGGGTTGTTGCTCTTGAAGGATTAGATTATGCTTAAAGAAGATGAATAATATAGGATGAAGCGAAATCCAACTGGGTTTAAAGAAAGGATGTTTTTTTTTCTAAACCAGAAACTAGAGATGTATAAAAGCAGTAGGATATTTTGTTTATTTTCTTCTTTATATTCATCTTTAATACTTCCTAAACTATAGTTCAATAACCAACTATAGGATCCTGTTGTTCTTAATAAAAATTTAACAAATAAATTCTTTGAAACCCCCCCCCCATATCCTTCAACAATTTGCCCTATTGAGCTAAGCAACAAGATTTATTTTATTTTTTTTCTCTCTTCCGTCTCCCCCCACCCCCCTCCGGCCTCCCCCTCCTTACCTAGATTCCTTTTATCACTATAGTTTCAGTAGAAATAAATATTTCCATTTACTTATAGTGCCAATTGAAGCATTGAATAATGAGATAGATAGAAAGATAGATGTTACCGCCATACTATTTCTATTGGTCCATTATAGACAACAAACACATGACTGAACCCTGATTGGATCAGACGCTAATGGACTTGGCATACAGGAGTATATACCTTTCCTCTGTCCTTGTTTTCCTATCATGTACCCTTTTCTTTTTCTTGTATCTATGTACATTTGGTCGGCTTGTGTGTTTGTTCTTAGTTTGTTTGAGTCCAATTACCGTCAAAACGGTTTAACCGATTAGGTTCAATTTTTTTGTTGTAAACTTCACATTACCAGAGGAATGGTTTATTATGACTGGTTGAAATTTTAAAAGGTTGCCTCAATTTACCTTTAGTGAGTAAAAAATTAGACGTAACTAGTTGTTGCCGTTAGGCGTTAAGAAAGATAATTAAGTTAAGGAATTGAGTTTTTGCCAAAAAAAACTCTAATTTTTTAATCCATATTTCTTTGCAACCCAATGTCGTAGACCTTAAATGTATCAAACTATGAATTCTGTTCGATCAAAAAGCCCAAGTTTCACTAGCTATTAGGTTTTAAGAATTAAATAATGTATTAAGCTTTGTCTCTTCTACTTTCAAACTAGAATTTCAAACGACAATAAAATATGATTGTTATTTCTTAAATTTATTAACATGTAGATATATGTATTTTAAATTAAATATCACAGACATATAATTCTAAAGACGCCTTTTATCTCCGGGAAATAATAAGCTGTGCATCATTCTCTAGATTTGAGATCATAGATTTAAAGTTTTGAATTGAAACTTGCTCCAGGGAGACCTGATCTAGAGCTATTATTCTATCTCCAGGTTGGAGTTGAGCTGTATCCGTCCTTGTTACAAGAATACCATGCCCAGATACACTATATTCTCCTTTCTCCAGTTCATCTAACCCAACCTTAACCTGGAGTATTCTTCTACACCCTCCTTCTCCTCCATTCTTACAACCCACTTCTCCTCCTCCTCCACTCTTTACTCCTTCTCCCATCATCCTTGTTCCCATCCTTACTCTCATTCTTGTGTTTTCGTCAGTCTTAGTTCTCATCCGAGTTCCTTGGTTTATCCCTATTCTCATCCGAGGACTCATCATCCCAGTTCTCATTATAAAGCTCTCATTAACTCCAGTGTTATTTATGTATCCATGATCTGCTTGATTCCTTACTCCAGTACTCCTTGGAGTATCTTCAACCTTCTTCTCTTGAACTGAATTCTCCTTATTTTCCTTCCTACTGGATGATACTGAACCAAGAGAGAGCTTTCTTCGTTTTCCTCCGATTTTATGCTCAGCTGACATTGATCTTGATCTTTTAGGAGTTCTTATACTCCTTCCAACCTCCTTAGCAGCTCCTACAATCTGATTACAGACAACTCCTAAACTTCTCCTAGTTCTAGATATAACCTTGGGTTGAGTAGGACGAATATATCTAGTCTGTAATTCCACTAGAAGATCATGAATATATCTAGATTTATTATCAGGGAAGAATATCTTGAACCTAGTTGGTTGATCTCCATGTTTAACTAAGATCTGTAAGTAGGATTGTGTATAGCTAAGCTGACGAATATCAGAATAGGAGAAGGATCGTCCAGCGATCATCAGTTTATCTTTAACTATCCACAGACTGATCTTTCTACTCCCTTCTCCTCTGTTCTCTCTACCCCAATATCTGTACATAGAGTACATATCTGAGTTTATGACTAGACCACAGTACAATGCCTGTGCATCCTGAGCACAGCTAGTTAGATGTACTCCTGCTTGTTCTGTAAACCTTAATCTTATCTCAGGGTCTAGGTTCTTACACAAGAAGTATTGAGGATCCAACCTAACCTTAGTGTTCTCTGGTACCTCAGCTTGTACTGCTAGTACTCCCAGCTCAACCTGGAGTAAAGGATCTAAATCTAGATTTCCAGATATTAAATCTTGTCTTAGCTGAAGATACATAAGATGTTGAAGTGGAGAACATAGTTCATCATACTCCGGGGTAGAGATATATCTGAGATATAGAGTTAGAACACCGTTATGTAGATGAGAAGCAAGTAAACTATCCTGATCCAGGTATAAATATTCTTCATCCAGGCAGCTAAATAATCCAAACATACTTCTCATCTCATCCTTTACTTTCATCCTATCCAGGCATACTTGGAGTACATCCTTAGTTTTAGTTTTCATCTTCTCTACTCTCATCTCTATCTTGTGTCCTGTGAGTAAAAGTATCCGAACTATCTGTCCAGCTCTAGAACTCTCCGCCAGAGAATACTGAAGGGCGGATCTACTCCGCCGTTGGATAAAACCTGGGATATAAGGTTCAGGTTTAGGTTCAGGTTTACAGGTTGAACTAAGCTCCAGGTTGGTTCTTCGTCCTTTAAACTTTAATCCAGGTAGATCAAGCAGAGCAAATACATCATTGTTGTTCATTAAATTCTCTAAGGATGAAAAACAGGGATCTGAGAGTTTAGGAACCAGGCTTGGACAGGATACAGATCCACCAATCCGTCCTTGTTCATTTAACATGGATTGTCCAATCCGTCTTTGTAATCCAATATCAGCTCTTCCAAACCGACCTAGTTCACTTCGTCCTTTATCACCGGACACTAGATGATGATTTCCATCTTGGTGGAGAGGGTTTAAAGCTGACTCTGACTGAGTATAGATATATTGTTGAACATTGCTCTGCTCCTGTATAGACTGATACCTGGAGTAAAGACTAGAAACCAACCTAACTGCATCTTCAGCTCCAACTTTTCTCTCCAGGTAGATGATAACATCCGACAACTTGGGGATATAGGAGAAGGTTTGATTAAGAATACTCTTGAAGAACATCATTATTTCAGTGGATAGATTTTCTCCGGGTATACTTGAGATCATAGTTCTAGCAAGGGAGTATAATCCAACCCTCTGCCAATCCTCTCCAATCATATTCTCCAACCTTATATTACAGGTTGGAGGCAGGAGAGATATATCTCCTATTCTTGATATATCTCCTTTATTTAATCCATCCAAGGATATATCTCCAGTAGGATGGAGCAGTATATTACTCCTTGTAACTTGAATATATTCAGGGAGTTGGAGTACATGTACTCCAGACTCCAGATATATATCTATATTTCTTAATATCTCCACACTAACAAGATGGAGTACTGCCCAACACTCCGTCTCAACTAGAATTATATCCTCCAACAGTTTACTAAGCTGGAGCCTGGAGCCCATTTTTAACACGTCTTCTCTACTCCGCAACCGAAACATGACTGCTCGTCAGTCCGCAGTCGTCTCGTGCTTATCTGCTAAGCGCTGACTGAACCGAGAGGCGAGAACTCTGAAGTCTGAAATGTAGGACAGCCGGCCGGGTACCATCATTAGAATGCCGTGCCGGTAAAATGTTTTTATTTTATTTTTTATTTGGAAGAGTAGGTGAAAGATTTATCAAACAGTTTGTTTCTTCCTTATATTTTTGTTTCTGAGACTGACTTTATCATTGTTTTATTTATCAAACCATTTATTTTACTTTGCTTTAGAGAAGTAAGAGAATTAATGTATTTATTGCAATTGCAGGTATGCAAGTTTAACGGGCCTACTCTATCCCCCCCCCCCCCCCCAATAGCCTAGATTCAATGGGGTTTAGGGTTAACTTCTGCTTGAATAGAATACGACCACCCATGTACGGAAATTACGGAATAAAGAAGTTTATTAAACGGAATAAAATTGACAAAACAAAATATTTTGAATCATTAATTTACTTTTGTTAATTTGAACACAACACTGCAGTAGACACGATGCTACGATGCAAATAGAAGTTTAGATAATAAGTAAATAGATAGATAGACGATTAAATAGATGTATATAAAATGGGATAGATAGATGATAGAATAGATAGATAGACGAATAAATAGATGGATATAAGATGGGATAGATAGATGAGAGAATAGATAGATGGATAATCAAAAAGATAGATAGACGAATAGACAAATAGATGATAGAATAGATTGATAGATGATAGAATAGATTGAAATATATAGAGGATAGAATAGACACAATATAAAGATAAATAGAAAGATGATATAATATAGACAAATGATAGCATAGACAATATATGAATGCAGCAAATGCCTTACTCCTATAGTTATTTTAAATATGTATCCATCTAGATACAACCCACTCTCGAACTGTATCTTTCCCAATAATATTTTAGTCGGTATCAGATACGACACTACATGAATTCTTTAGTATGTATCGTTTAGATACAACTCGCTCTAGAACTCAAAGTCCAACCATTAATACTTTAGTCTGTGTACGTGAATGTGATAGAATATGCAATATTTTAATATAAATGCATAGGTGATAAAATAGACTTATAGATGAAGATTAATAGATATATGATTGAATATACAATATTTTAATATAAATGCATAGGTGATAAAATATACTATAGATGAAGACGAATAGATAGATGGAGAATAGACTGTATTTTAATATAAATACATAGGTGATAAAATACACTATAGACAAAGACGAATAGATAGATGGTAGAATAGACAATATTTTAATATAAATGCATAGGTGATAAAATAGACTTATAGATGAAGACGAATAGATATATGATATAATAGACAATATATTATTATAATTAAATAGGTGATAAAATAGCCTTATAGATGAAGACGAATAGATATATGATATAATAGACAATATATTATTTTAATTAAATAGGTGATAAAATAGACTTATAGATGAAGACGAATAGATGTATGATATAATAGACAATATATTATTATAATTAAATAGGTGATAAAATAGACTTATAGATGAAGACGAATAGATATATGATAGAATATACAATATTTTAATATAAATGCATAGGTGATAAAATATACTATAGATGAAGACGAATAGATAGATGGAGAATAGACTGTATTTTAATATAAATACATAGGTGATAAAATACACTATAGACAAAGACGAATAGATAGATGGTAGAATAGACAATATATTAATATAAATACATAGGTGATAAAATACACTATAGACAAAGACGAATAGATAGATGGTAGAATAGACAATATTTTAATATAAATACATAGGTGATAAAATACACTATAGACAAAGACGAATAGATAGATAATAGAATAGACAATATATTAATATATACCTATACAGACAAGTAGATGGTGTATGACGTGGCTTAATCCGAAACCAATTCTTTTAAAATCCGCAATTTTATTAAAATATAAAATTTTTTGTCATATTTTGAATTCTCTTTGCAAATATCATCTTTATCAATCTTAAAACATGTCATTATGATAAACAAAATGTTGTTTACATTTCACAAGGATTTTTTCATGGTTTCATTCAGAAATCATTAAAATCTTATCTTTATGGCTTGCTTGTATTAAATATTTGATAGATTTTAGATGGATTTTTCTCCTGATTTCAAGTTGTACTTTGATTTGAAAATTCTGGAATTATATTGAAATTGAATACAAATGAAAATAACCTATAAACTTTTTTAAAAGACGACAAAGTTTATTTTCACAAGAACAGTTCAGTGCACTTATTTTTTCAAATATGTGCACTGAACATTTTTAGAATAAGGGTACGTAGATATATAGTTAAATGTATGGTAGATGTATAGTTAAATATATGGTAGATATATAGTTAAATAGTTGGTAGATATATAGTTAGATAGTTGGTAGATATGTAGTTAAATATATGGTAGAAATATAGTTAGATAGTTAGTAGATATATAGTTATATAGTTGGTAGATATATAGCTAGATAGTTAGTAGATACATAGTTAGATAGTTGGTAGATACATAGTTAGATAGCAAGCTATAACAAGCTGGCTCTGCAATATCTAAAATAGTTAGGTGTGAGTTGACCCATCAGCCTGGAGTAAGCAAGGACCTAAGCTTGAAAAATATTTACTTTTATTTGTAATGATAATATAAGAAATAGATTAGATTTTAATAAATATTTCTGCTTCCCTCATCAATCCATGATTTGTCATAATATTTCTCAATAAATCATAATTTTGCTTCTCCTCCGGTCATGTAATGTAATGTAATTTATTTCTAAGTTCTTAATTTGAGAATATAGTCCTAAACTTGGATTCTCAAAGAAACACCTTGTACTTGGTGAATTTCATTCATCATTTACCAAGTTTTTTTTTTAAATTCAAGTTGAAGGAAAGTTAGGTTTAAAAAAGTTTTTTTTGGCTTTACTTTGTAATACGTCTTGCTACTCTATCGATTACAATTACAGACATAAATCTTCGGGTTTTCCATAGTTTTCCCGGTACATTTCATAAATCCCAATTATACTCTCTCTTTATATATATATATATTTCGCAGAGTATGAATGAATGTGATTCATCAGCTATTCAGTTTATTGATCTAAATACATCTGTTTAGGGTTCTTCTTGTTGAACCAGTTTCCTATGTGTGTTTGTAGAAGACAACACTTCTGCTTGTTGCAGTACGTTAGCTCTCAGTCCGTCTATAAGGTTCTTGAGTATATTTAGCTCTTCTAAGGTTTCCGCCAATCCAGCCTGTAGTTTCAGGAAATCCCGTGGAAGCATGACAAGCCACAAAAGATCACGAGTTCGGAGCTGTTCCTCTATTGTTGCAATCCTCTGTCTAGTATTGACATACTTCCGAAATACAATCTTTCAGGGAATTCTTTGATTAACTGTTCCAGTTCTGTGTCAGTCTGAACAGCTTCCTCAATCTCAATCTTGTTTTAGCTGAAAATTCAAACTTTGAATTCGGTTACATAACATAGTTTTATGCAAAGTTTTACACCATCAGGTTGCAAACATATAGGGATTAGAAAAAACTCAATCCCTGTGCAGAAAACAAAATGGCGGATAAGACGCCTGAACCAACAGCTGACGAGCCTGCAACTGGGGAAGAAGTTCCTCCCTCTGAAGAGGTAAAGTGTGTAGTACAGGGTGGAGCGCAAATGGTCCAAGGTCACACGACAAACGAGTAAAAACGCGACAAAGGAAAAAAAGAGCAAAATGACATAATTTGGGTTAGGACTTGTTAGAATAATTTCTGAGATTTTTATTTTTTAAGTAACCCTATACACATTCCCTAAGGTTTTTATAGGGGGGGGGGTGCGTGAGAAGCCTCCCAGTCTATACATAGATTCAGACTCCCCAGCCTCTAAAGAACTTTTCAAGAAGGCTGGGACATTCAGGCCAGCCCCCACCGTGTTATGTTTTGCAAGGATCTGTGAAGTGGTAACTGAGACTGGTCTTGGCAAACACACTGTGGGTTTAGCGGATTTCTTTAATTTTTTCATTGTCTACTTTTAACATACACCGGATCTGTGTACACTGTATATGAACAGATGCCGCAACCCGTATTTTTCCCATGTACTGTATGTCACTTCATGATCTATACCTATAACGCCGATTCCCTTCTGTCCTTATTGCAAAGACGACAGATTACACCCCTTGGTAACTATAACCATCAAAGGAAAAGTGCCACCAATAAATATTACAACAAGGATTGTGACACACGTACCCATAATGTTCCATACCATCAATTTTCTGTATTGGTCTCAAAATCCAATATTTAATTAATTTAGGTCGAAGACGAGCTCCCGCCGCCAGTCATTGATCTGACAAACTACCCACTGAAAACAGATTTCTTTGAAAGCATGCACATGCTGGAACCATCAGTAGAAAAAATCAATGGCGCTGCGAATTTTAGGAGCATTTACTCACATGTATTTTAATGTAAATAAAAGAAAAGGTTTATCACAAATAGTTAAAAGAATTCTAAATATCTTAGTTAAAAGAGAACTATACCTGCAGAGAATGCAGATTACATTGTTCTCTTATGCTTCATACCGGAGGAGGTACACATTTTAGATTCTAAATCTGTTTAACACGTGTTTAGTCAATTCCCCTCCCCCTGGTGGTTTAAACATACATTTACCTCTTCAGTGTTATTTCAGAAATAAAACTTTACTCTTAAAGTTTAAGCTGTGATTATCGAGTTTTTTTTAAGTTGTCTACAAATGTACACGTACGGCTCAGTAACAGAAGATATAATTACAAAAGATATAATTACTAAATATATAATAACAAAACATTTAATTACAAAACATATAACTGCAAAAGATATAAGTAACAAAAGATTTAATTACAGAAGCTATAAAAGAAGAGAAAATTAGATCGAGTTTGTTCATTTGAACATTTCATTTAGAATTTTTTTTGGTTCATTTGAACTGTTTATATGTTCATACTACTATCCGCACTCCGCAGCGCTCACCCTCTTAGCATTTCCTAGCCGCAGCACTGGGCCTAGAAATTGTCATAACCTAAGCTAACCCTGAGATTTGAGATATTTTTTTTATTTCAGTTGAACTATTCTAATGTTCATTTGAACAAGAAATTATATTATTTCAGGGTTAGGTTAGGTTTGTGGGCCGAGCGCTGCTGCTAGAACAGGGGGGGGGACCGAGCGCTGCGGTGTAATTATATTTTTTGTAACTTATATCTTTTGTACTTTATATTACTTTTATCAGATTTAACTATATGTTTTGTTATTATATATTTTGTTTTTATATCTTTTGTAATTACAAATTATAACTAATGTTACTGAGCCGTGTACACACAGACACTACACAGTACACACTATCCTTCCAAAAACCGGGCCATATATTTTTCTATGTCTATGATTATCCAAAACATATACTCTAGTAGTAAAAACCGGTTTTTATAACTTTTTGGAGTGTGAATGAACATGTTGGTGACTGAATAGGCAGATAAATGGGTTCCCCGTCTACGGCGTAGGACAACCAACTGAAGAAGGAATTAAAGCCGTCATTGATAAAATAGATGCAGGTTAATAATACAATTATCTCAGGGAGAGGATTAGTTTAATGCTTTTTAAAGGTACTAGCGTTTTTCTAACTTTAGAAAGGTTTGTTTCTGACAATTTCTCTAGATTCTGACAATTTATAATGATCAATTTTCAACAAGAAGATAATGGATATCACATTCATCTATGATCAAAAATTCGTTGACAGTTGACAAATTGTTGCGCTTTAATTATAGTTTATTTATTATCAATCATCAATTACTCAAAGTTTCAAAATATGTTTACATACATCTGAAAAATATGTCAAACCTTTTTTGAATTTTGAGTAATTGTGAAATCCCTGATGATATAAAATTTAGAATTTTAAAGTTATTCAATTTTATTTATGTATACAAAGGCATTTTTTACAAAATGTCTTCCTAACCTGCTAATCCTAGCTTTTAATATCAAAATTTATGCAAATTTAAATCATACAGTTGCAAGTGCATGCTAAAACTGCGGACATGTTGAAACCCTGCCAATTTTCTGTATTTGATCTATAGTGATTTTGTATGAAAAATATGAATAAAACACGAAGAGCAGAATAGATAGACAGATAAATATTAATAAATGCCTGCCAAGCAGTTTAAGGATGGAATATTTCTTTACTGTGCAATGCATGAATAAATAAGCAAGCAAGGATAAAATGTAAATAACATCATAGAAAATATTTTATTTTTAATTTAAGGTAAAGATGAGAGTGAGAATAAACTGCTCTGGTTTAATATGAGATTGGTAAACTATTTAAAATATACTGGAATAGTTTCTCAATATGTTATTTTATCTACACTACAGGGTGTCCCCAGGGATAGACAAGAAGGGCTCACAGACTCATTTTGTAGTAGCAAGACGACTTCAAGGTCGTCTTTCATTTTAGATTTAATTTGCTCCTTTCATTTGTCAACCTAATTTTAGAAGTAAAATTCTAAAGAGTGTACTCCTAGTCCGGACATTTCCAAAATGTGGTCTGCCTTTTTGTGCTTTCAATGTTACTCGAGATATGAAATATTTCGTTCATGCAGATTTTGAAAATTTTGATTTTATTTAACAAAATTTAAATATGAACAAAAATTCTCAATATTGACAGCACAAAAAAGGCAGACCACATTTGGAAATGCCAGGACTAAGAACATTTTGTGTATATTGTTTAAAGTACATGTTAAAGTAGATTTACGACTAAATGTCAGAAATAAATTCCAAGATCAAAGACGACATTCAAGTCGTCTTGCTATATTTTTTGGGACACCCTGTATGTCACAACTTGAAATGCGTAAACCCTTAATCTGATTAGGGACACCCTGTTTTAATGTTTAGAATATCAAAGCTCTTCATTGATCATTGTTTATTGTTTAGGAACCTATAGTGTACGTGAACGGAACACCCTATGCCCCACGAACAGAAGACAATCTGCACAATAATATAGAAATCAAGGAATATATAAACTAAATAATAATATAGAAATCAAGGAATATATAAACTAAATAATAATATAGAAATCAAGGAATATATAAACTAAATAATAATATAGAAATCAAGGAATATATAAACTGAATAATAATAATAATCAAGGCATATTTAAACTATAAAATCGTTATTTAGGTGCATCTCATGAAGGTCAAAAGGAAGCTCTGACGTACTTTAAAAAAATGACATCATTTGAGTTAATGAATAGAAAGTTTAATCCTGAAATGATGCAATTTATGTTTTCTATCACTATACATTACGTCAATATAAAAGCAAAGCTACTTCGGTGGAGAAGTAAAGAAAAGAATTTTAATACTTTCAAATTTGTCTTCTAATTTCTTATTAATATATGAGGTCGACGTACGATATTTAAAGGAGGGAGGGGGGGGAGTCGATTTAAAACTCAACAGTACATTATACATCATGTACGCATACAGTGCAAATGTGAACACGCGTTGATATTTAGTTTGGTTTGGTTTCACAGGCAACAGAGGAAGAAATAGAAAACGTGGAGAAACATTTCGTTAAAATCCTGGAGCAAAGACGACAAGAAAATCCAGAGGGGGTTATTAAAATACAGAAGGATCAGGTGGGTAAAACAAAAATGAGTCGAAAATATCAATTTAGAAAAATTTATATGGTTACCCACACAAGATAAGACTTCAAAGACGACTGTATGGAATTTAAATTGTCGTTTTTTTTTAAATTTATGTTTCCACTATCTTTGCCAGATCATTTAATGTATACATTAAAAAATCATGTAATGTATACAAACGTACAAATTAAACCTGTATTACCTCATATTAAATCATTTTCAGGTCTTCAATTTCATGGGTAACCTTGTATATTTAATAATGGTTAAAAGTCTCTTTTTATAGTCATTGATCAGGCAAAAATATACAATTCCTGTTATCACAGATGCTGCGAGCGGCATTTCTAGAAAAAAACGAAAACCGTTCCGCATTTTATTGCTTATCACGGTATTCTATCTCAGAAAACAAAGATTGATTTGAATATTTGAGAAGACGACATTTCATTTGTTCAAAGACGACATCACCTCTTTCCAGGCGTATATAGAGAATCCAATGGAGAGGGAGAACAAGGAAGACGAGATTAAAGTGGAAACTATTCAAGGTATTTCATTTTCAGATATAAATATATTTGATAAAACCAAAACTGACTCAATCGGACCGATATTCTTCAAATCTCCGATAAACGAAGGCAGATATTTTTGGATTATCAATTTTATGAAATCTATATGAAAATCGGGTTGAAATATGGTTTAAAGACACTCTTCAAGTCATCTCTCAATTGTTATGTTTCGTGAGACTCTCTGTATGTTTGGATAAAAATGCGAGATATAAATGTGACTTGTTCTTTTCCAATACAAACAGGATGCTTATCGTTGTATAGTTCGTTTTATGATTATAAAATACATGAATATAATAATTCTTCTATTTGCCAGCTTTTGGAACGTTGATCAAAGGTTTACAGGAGAATGGATATTCTAAACTTGAGCCTGCAAGAATACCGATAGGTAATCAGTGTCCGAATTTAATGAATTTGAGCCGCGTCTTAAATCCGCCAAAAACCGGTTTCAATTGAGCGCCTGCTTAAATCTTGAAACATTGAATACAATTTTAAGTAAAACCAACCATATTTGAGCCGCGGCTTAAATTAAGGCCACCGCTCAAATTCTTTAAATTCGGCCTTAGGGAAATAAAAACTTAAACGTGAAACTGCAGTCAAAAAATTTAATATTTTTGTTTTTAATTTTTACTAAAAAAGTTATTAAAATTTTTTCTTTCCGAATGCACAAGCTGTGTGTAAGTATCCATGAACGAGGATGTTTTAAAGCCCTAAAAATTACTTTACTTTACATACAGTGACCATTAGAAAACAGTGGATTAATTCTGTAACTTGACATATGTTTAACACAAAATAGTATTTTGCATATCTCGTTGTTCGGTGAACAGTCTCTTTTGGTGGGTTCAATAAAGGAGTTTCTTTTTTCAATTTATCAAAAAGCCATGTTTGAAAAATTGATTTTTGAAAAATATCTTTTTAGTTGAAGAGAGATCACCCTGTGAAGATTGTTTTGATAAAATAGTTTCAATACTGAAGGTAATCCATGAAGAATTAAAATTACAAGTTTTGTCAAAAGTTTCAGTCTCTGATAGGTCAAGTCAAGATGTCTGTAAAGTTTCAGTCTCTGATAGGGCAAGTCAAGATGTCTGTGAAGTTTTAGTTCTGATAGGGCAAGTCAAGATGTCTGTAAAGTTTTAGTCTCTGATAGGTCAAGTCAAGATGTCTGTAAAGTTTCAGTCTCTGATAGGTCAAGTCAAGATGTCTGTAAAGTCCAAATTGTCTGAAAATTATCAAGTTTCCCTACTTGTTTCCTAATCCTCTGAAAAATATCCTTTTAGTCTGAAAACTGCTCTATTTGACTGAAAGGAATTATGATTTTGCAATAAACTAATTTTCTAATCCCTGAATCTTTGCAACGACACGTTTACCATCAGATTGAAAAGATTCAGGGATTAATCGTAATTCCTAATCTGGTGTTAAATTTTTTTTACCCCCCCCCCCTTTATCCTATTTTATATTTTTTTTATATTTTTTATATTTTTTATTTTCAGGATGAGCCAGCATCTACAATATGTTTATTTTCATGCCAAGTAACAATTTTTATAACTTTGACATTTTTTATTAAATATCGTCATTATGAAAATAAAAAGTACGTATCCTGTATATAATCGTATACCTGTAAAACTGTGTTCCTTTTTGCATTTCATTTTTACATTTAATATAACCTTAATCTTAGCTGTATAATTTTTTCTGCATTATCCAAACTAATATGAAAAGTTACATCAATCGACTTTAACTTTAGCATTGGCCGGCCTTTGATTTTACTTTACTAGCTCACTTGTAATTTTTTGTAGCCCTGGAGATTCACATTTTAGAACGTGATTATAATTTTAGATTTAGAGGGGCAATTAGTGAGAGCTTGTAACATTTGAAATAATGGTTTATATATAATATATGTGTTGTACTATTTTATTTTTGTTCCCAAAACATGTTTTATTCTAGATGGGAAGAGGCAGAACTACTATTGGAATGATTGTTGCTTGTCTTATCAAGGAAATTCAGATCACATCGGAACTCAGGTTGAGAGATTAAAGATAATTATATAAATAAGAATAATAGTAATAGTAATAATAATAGTTATAATATTAATAATGATGATAATAGTAATAAAATAATAATAATATTAATAATAATAATAATAATAATAATAATATTAATGATACTTTTCAGGAAGATGGGGGAGATCGGATTGATCCCAGCTGAAACTGTTGATGATCTAATTAGACAAAAGTTTGAGACTCCTCTCCCAAGATCTCAAGATGATGACGATCCATTTATCAAAGGTTACACGGTGGAATAGAGTCAATTTGAATTTGAACCGGACCGACTCCATGTACTTTTACTGGCCTTGGTAGCGCGTGACAAGTATCAGGCCGGCACGACCTTATCCTATGTCAGCTTGGTTTCAACTTTGATGACGCGGCCAGACTTTTTACCGTACCCGGCATATCATAGGCTAGTTGACCTACGCCAGTAGCTTAGTCTTTAGTTTGGCCCAAGATACGCACGGCAAGTACCGGCACGACCTTTTCCTATGTCGGCCTGGATGACGCGGCCAGACCTTTTAAAGTACTTGCCCTGTCATATGCCTATTTGACCTATTCCACCAGTTTAGTGGGTTGGTCGGATATAAACTCGCCTGCAAAACTAACTAAAGATTAGCTTGTCTGGGGTGTATCGGAATAAATTCAAACAGTGGGATAAAATATGAAATCAGAACTAGCCAAGAACAACAAGCACTTGTCTAATAGTTAACGTTCATGAAAGGTTTAATTGTCAATTAAGTCAAATTTGATATATTACTCTAAATTGCTTTACAACTAAGATTAAATGAAAAAAAATGCATAGCAGAAAATAAAGTTAGAAAAGAAATAAATATCTGTTGAGGAATTAGATTGAAATGAGAAGGTTTAATATGTTTTATAAAAGTCAAATTTATATTTTCCACAGTCAGCGTGATTAGTACCGCATCTGTATTATATACTTTTTAATGATTGGATTTTTATATCATTTAGGAGAGTTTGATGTGATCAAAGAGCTTCTAGAAAAGCTTCCAGAAAGCAAGGATGGAAAAACTAAGATTGATAGGTATCCATCCTACAAGATATTTATATTTTGATTTAAATAACATTTTATATAATTTGCTCATCTGTCCGATGTCAATCAATTATGTTCTACGTCACGTTTATTACAATTTATCAACACATCGTTAGATAAACATCAACATAATTTTCTTATCTGGGAATTTTAATTGGAAAAAATATTAAATGAAAATAAATTGAATATTTTAGAGTTATCGATATCTGTGGCGGGCCACCTAAAGGTAACTACAGTAATAACCAGAAAACTCTGAAATAGGAAGACGGCTTTAAAGGGAGTGTTTGCAAAAATGAAATATCAACAATTTACGAATGCGTCGACTATTGTTTGTAATATCTGAATGATTTGTTTGGAATTAAATTGATTTGTTTACGATCCGAGTTGAATGTTGCATCTTTCTGAATTTGTATGGACACTATACGTTCTTCGGTATTAGTTGTTTTTAACAATTTTCTCCTTATAGACGCAACAGATAGAAGTAATATTAGTAGCAATCAAAAGCGCTTTAATTTTTCGCGAACACTCCCTTTAAGAATGAGGTTATAACTTTAAAAAGTCCAATGAGCATGAGACACAGCAATTGTGCAGTGTAAACAGACACATTTCACTAAATTAGTTATTTGATCACTCTTGTATGCCGAGTCCAATCAGAGTTCAGTCATGTGTTTGGTGTCTATTCTGAACCAAGAAAAATAGTATGGCTGCAACATCTATCTGTTTATCTATCTCATTATCCAATTAGAGACAAATCCTTAAATCGGCGCTTTACACTAAATGGAAATATTTACTTCTACAGAAACTATAGTATGATAAGTGTCAAGTAAAACTATTCGGTTTGTAACAACATCAAATACACTTAAAGGGAGTGTTCGCAAAAAATGAAAGGGGGTAGAGGCTTAATGCGATAAAAAGCGCTTTTGATCGCTACTAATCTTACTTCTATCTGTTGCGTCTATAAGGAGAAAATTGTTAAAGACGTCTCATACCGAATAACTTAGCGCCCATACAAATTGAGAAAATTGCAACATACGACTTAGACCGTAAAAAAATCAATTTAATTCAAAACAAATCATTCAGATATTACAACCTATAGTCATCGATTATCTTTCGCCACATTTGTATATATTTAATATTTCATATTAGTTTTGATTTTGATTTTTAGAATAATATTTAGCTTACAACTTGTTTTCGAACATTCCCGGAAAATATGAAAATGTCGTCTTCATTACCAAAAATCCTCGAAACAGGAATAAATGTTTTTATAAGTAACTCTCAGATCATAACAATTAAAACATATTATGAAAAATCAACTATATATAAATGTGGATTAATGATTTCAAATCAAAGACGAACTCGATGTCGAACTTAATTCTCATGTTCACATGGACACCCTAGCCCAAAACTTAAGACAAGGTTTCGGAATGAAAAACAGTTTTGGAACCCGGGTTTCACGAATGGGGTTAGGTAATTTTGTGGATATCAATATATTTGGTATAATATAATACTTCATTTAGTTTCTTCATATTCTACATTTTTTTCGAAACTCTTAAATTAACATCTACACAAATGTTAAGACCCAAAAAAGGAAATTTGGGTGTTTCGTTCAACGATACTCTTTTAAATTGCGGGCTTTTGCGTATATGATATCTTTCTACATTCAGTGCAATTTATAATTTGCACAATATTTGCTAGGGAGTGGATTGCAGAATCTGCGAGAGTGTGTTATTGAAACAAAATGGAAATATGATGTAGCACCTGAAGAAAAACAGGTCAGTCCTGTTTTAAAATCCATAATCAATAATACTTTAATACTTTAATACTTTAATACTATAATACTTTAATACTTTAATACTTTAATACTTTAATACTTTAATACTTTAATACTTTAATACTTTAATACTTTAATACTTTAATACTTTAATACTTTAATACTTCAATACTTTAAAAGATTAAAACAATTCAAGACTGGATCTTTTGGACAACATATCACAAAGTTTATTTTTAATTTAAACTTTTGAATTTTAGAGTTTAACTTGTTTGCGATTAGAATTGCAAACAAATAATGAAAAAATCATTTTCAGTTTGCGGATATTTCATTGTTATTTGATCCCGGCATTGTAAAATCATAGAATTCATCAATGTGTTTTTAACCCTTGTGTATGTATGTGCCTAATAAAATATTTATTTATTAAAATGAAACGGAATAGGTGAGTGGAGTGAGAATGAGATTATCCGTCGAAACTCCTAATTGATGTTTAGCCTCGATTAAATAAAAAAAAACTGTTTTATCTTGTTTCTTTTCTTCATAATTTGTTTAAAAGTTCATGATTCTTAATTTCAGGCTGTTTGGAATTGAATTTTATGATTTTGTTTTCATGTGTTTGCAATTTCATGATTTTTGTTTTTATGCTGTTTGGAATGTCATGATTCTTGATTTTTGACTGTTTGGATAGTCATAATTCTTGTTTAAGATTGTTTGGAATGTCATGATTCTTGTTTTTAGGTTGTTTGTAATGTTATGATTCTTGATTTTAGGTTGTTTGGATGTTCATAATTCTTGATTTTAGATTGTTTGGATGTTCATAATTATTGATTTTAGATTGTTTGGATGTTCATAATTCTTGTTTTTAGGTTGTTTGGAAGTCCATGATTTTGAACTTTATGGAGAGATACTTTTACTTAATATGCTTTGGAACCTACGCTCTGCAGGTAGATCAAGATGGGTTTAAATAATTCAAGATACTTGTAACATTTTTACATGCTTTCGTTTCTAAATTTCTCTTAATATGTATCCTACAGATACAACTCCTGCTGACTATCAGCTATAATACTCAGTCTGTATCAATCCATATATGAACTCTTGTATCCCTCAATATGTATTGTACAGATGCAACTCCTGCTGAATATCAGCTATAATACTCAGTCTGTATCAATCCCGATATGATGCTCTTGTATCCCTCAATATGTATCCTACAGATACAACTCTTGTTGAATTTCAGCTATAATACTCAGTCTGTATCAATCCAGACATGACGCTCTTGTATCCCTCAATATGTATCCTACAGATACAACTCAATCTCAAACTCAAGGTTCCTTTAATCTGTATCTATCTTTACAGATACAATTCGAGCTGACACTTTGTTCTCTTACACGAGACAATGGATCTTGTTCAACTAACAAATATTTTGAGTTCTATGATACAGCTTAAATTAATGAACGTCATTACAAGTTATTTACAAGCGTAGTTAGGTTAATCGCAATACAGATTTTACAAAGTTATTTACAAGCGTAGTTAGGTTAATCACAATACAGATTTTACATAGTTATTTACAAGCGTAGTTAGGTTAATCACAATACAGATTTTACAAAGTTATTTAAAAGCGTAGTTATATTACAGACAATGTACAACGTAATATATCTATAAGGAGTGTTCAGGTTTATAAATATAGGGTTTTCTTCAATATTTATTACATACAGTTGTAGAACTTTCACTTTTAAGAATGTAGCTGTTTATTATACTAACAGTATCTTTAACATTTATGAAGTTGTAATTTTTATTTGTCTGTTTATTTGTCATGAACCCCTTAACCGATTTGTCTCAAATCTTAATATGGAAATTTGGGAGACCCATAAGAATATTCTTAGATTGGGTTTCAGAATTTATGTTGAGTGGGTCGACCTTCAAAAGGAAAAAAACGCTAAAATCGTAATTTACCACCAAGCGCGGGTAAACGGCGGGAGTACTTTTATTTCAACCTACAGATATGATTATTCCTCCTTTACTTTTATTTGAACTGAAACCTTTTTAATTCTAGATATCGAGACCAATGCTCAATCTCCTCTTTTTGTTATTCTTAATATTATTTTAATCTCTAGTAATGTCTGAATGAAATCTTGTTATTGATGAGTATGTTATTAATCAGGTTAAAATATCTAAATTAAATTTTGTTATTGATCAGTATATGTGTTATTTATCAGGTTAAAATATCTAAACGAAATCTTGTTATTGATCAGTATGTTATTTATCAAGTAAAAATATCTTAATGAAATCTTTTTATTGATCAGTATGTTATTTATCCAATAAAATATCATAATGAAATCTTGTTATTGATCATTATGTTATTAATCAAGTAAAATATCATAATGAAATCTTGTTATTGATCATTATGTTATTAATCAAGTAAAATAGCTTAATGAAATCTTGTTCTTGATCAGTATATATGTTATTTACCAGGTTAAAATATCAAAACGAAATCTTGTTATTGATCAGTATGTTATTTATCAAGTAAAAATATCTCAATGAAATCTTGTTATTGATCAGTATGTTATTTATCCAGTAAAATATCATAATGAAATCTTGTTATTTATTGATCATTATGTTATTAATCAAGTAAAATATCTTAATGAAATCTTGTTATTGATCAGTATGTTATTTATCAAGTAAAAATATCTCAATGAAATCTTGTTATTGATCAGTATGTTATTTATCAAGTAAAATATCATAATGAAATCTTGTTATTGATCAGTATATGTGTTATTAATCAATTTATAATATCTTAATGAAATCTTGTTATTGATCAGTATATGTGTTATTCATCACTATATGTGTTATTCATCAGTATATGTGTTATTAATCAAGTTATAATATCTAAATGAAATCTTGTTATTGATCAGTATATGTGTAATTGATCAGTTTATGTGTTATTGATCAGTATATGTGTAATTGATCAGTATATGTGTTATTGATCAGTGTATGTGTTATTAATCAAGTTATAATATCTAAATTAAATCTTGTTATTGAAAAGTATGGCTCTGATGGATTCAAGAAAACATTTAAAGAATGGATGAACGAGCATCAGGAGCTCAGAGGTAAGGAATCATGCTTAACTAATCAGATATAAACATGTCTAGTAGGAACCACGCTAAACTAATCAGATATAAACGTATGTTTTGTAGGATCCATGCTAAACTTATCAGATTTAAACATGTCTGGTAGGAATCACGCTAAACTAATCAGCTAACTATCAAACAAGCTATATATAACGATTCCAGGGATGATCTAATGTTTTAAATGTCACACAGGGACACAATCCACACGGCTACAATCCCGTGAACTATCAACGCCATTATAGGGGACGCGATCTCGTTAGCTATAGGTGTCAATACAGGCAGAAGCAATTAATTGATCAATGTCTCAAATAGGACACAATGCACACGGCTACAATCCCGTGACTAATCAACGCCACTACACAGGGCGCGATCTCGTTAGCCATTGATTTCAATACAAACACTAGCAATGAATTGATCAGTGTTAACTAGGACACGATCCACACGGCTATAATCCTGTGACTAATCAACCCCACTACACAGTGCACGATCTCGTTAGCTATCGATGTCAATACAGACACTAGCACTTTATAGGACAATACCAATACTCAAAGTATGATCTACACTCGTATGTTTCAACGAGAACCAAATTACTTCTAATACCGTAATCAAAGCAGAGTCTAAATCAACTAAATATCTTATGTCACAAAGTTAAAAGGAATTGACGTAGTTGCAATTCCTACGATGCTATCTATATCACATGATTAAGGCCATTGTATTACGTATTTATCGCACAACTAAGGTTTAATGTGCGTATTTATAAGATCAGAGAGAATAGATTTAATGCTATTAAGCAAACTGCGTACATGTTTTATAGCGTAATTTAAGTATGTCGCATGATCTATGCAGATGCTATTCATTTTAAGCATTCTTTTGAAACGCAGTTTCAATAAACAATGTCATTATGTCTAAGTTTACAACATTAAATCATTAATATGTACAACGTACTGCAAGTTTACATGATATCATGTTTACACGATTTTTGTGCTACATATACAGGTATGATATCTGGAGGGAAGGATAAACTAGAATGGTATATATATATACATATATATATTTACATATATATATATATTTATATGTATAACTATAAAGCAATAATCAGATAAGCTTCTCAGTTTTCATATTTATTAAAAATATAAAAATATATAGGTATGATATCTGAAGGGAAGGATAGACTAGAATGGTATAGGCAGGTTGACCCTGCTAAACTAAACACTCTCAAGGAACTAATTGCTGCTCCAGATTACAAGGTTAACCTTAACACTTTTGTTCAAATAAAAAACCTAAAAAATACATCAAATTTTATCCTAATACAACTTTACAGAGATTCTTAAAACTTTGCTTACAAAGATTTGCTCTCCAATCTTAAATAATTTTTTAGGACAAATGACAAATATGAGACTAAACCCACTACATAGCTTTTGGAAAAGAAGAAGAGCTTCTTAAACTTATTAGTATCTTATTCTTGGATAAACCTTATTAGTATCTTATTCTAGGGTAAACCTTATTAGTATCTTATTCTAGGATAAACCTTTTTAGTATCTTATTCTAGGGTAAACCTTATTAGTATCTTATTTTAGGATAAACCTTATTAATATCTTATTCTAGGATAAACCTTATTAGTATCTTATTCTAGGGTAAACCTTATTAGTATCTTATTTTAGGATAAACCTTATTAATATCTTATTCTAGGATAAACCTTATTAGTATCTTATTCTAGGGTAAACCTTATTAGTATCTTATTTTAGGATAAACCTTATTAGTATCTCATTTTAGGATAAGCTTGGCACCTTAATCCGAACAATTTATGATTTTGCGTTTCTAACCTACGCTGATCTCCCCCGGGGTCCGATAAAGAACAATTCAATGAGGAAGTTGGCAGCTAAAACTCTCATGGAAATCCTACCACCGGATATAGCTGAAAGGTACAGGGAACCCACTGTAGATATCACTTTTATGACGTTCCCCGTATCCTTTTAAACTCTGGTCATAATGTCTTCTTTGGAGATATAAAGTTTGTCGAGATTCAGAAAAAATAGGCCGAAAATTTTGTTTAAATCTTGCAAAACGAAAAAGTGGTTTAAAATTTTCGGAAATCTTGAGTTTTGAGAAATTCGTCAAAAATTGTGGATATAATCATTTCGTTCTTTAATCTCGTCGTTTCTAATTGACAAATAGTTTTCTTCCGATTTAAAGAATAATGTTCAGATTGTAAACATAATTTAATAAAATGTGTTTTCCAGGGTGAACAGAAAGCTAGATGAAGATCCAAACACATCTCATGATTTTGTTACTCTTGTTGGTTTAGTTTCATACTATGGAGATCAACCATAGAAACTATATTTCATGATTTTGTTACTCTTGGTTTAGTTTAATACTATGAAGATAAACTACAGAAACTAAGAGTCATGATCTTATTATTCTGGTGGGGTTAGCCTCAAAATATGAAGATCAATTGATCACGATTTTGGTTAAAAGTAAATAACCATGGATTTTATGAAGCTGTTATAAATCATGAAAGTGAACTTAAGATAATTAATTCTTTTTTGCAACGAAAGAATCTTTTGGAAGTTTTACATTGAAGTTCGAACAAAAATGTTAAAATATAACTTAGAAATCTAATTTAGACTTTTTAATTTCTCTTTCAATTTTTGAAACTGCCATTTCTAATATTAGAGTACATATTTGTACATCGTCGATGTATTTAGTTTGAATAAATATTTAGAGTTTTTCTCGACTCGTAACAAGATATAAACGATATTTTCAAGAAATAGGATTTTGTTGTATATGGATTTTTAAACTTTAAAAAAGTTTAATATTTAGCTTCCTTGGAAAATGTTCCGTTTATATGATAAAATGTTTTTTTACGATAATTACGAAGTTTTAACTTGAAAAAATTTGAATACTTTTCGGAACTAAAAAGAAAGATTAATACACTTACTCCACTTGTGACTTCTCGACTAAACTTTTCGTAAATTAAGTTCGACAAATGCTCGTCTAAAGTGCTTTCCACAGGGGGAATGATAGTTTCATACCTGTGTGCTCTGCAGTTATCTGTACTGTACACTTACATTTGTTTACTAATAATGATATACTTTAGGTTAGGCCAGAATCTCCTTATAATAAACAAATATGCAGTACGCTCTCGGTATAATTCATGGCCTATATAAATAATTAGTGAAGGATTAGCGTAAATCATCACTCTATACACTGTAACCTCTTTGCTTTCCCCTGTTCAAATTTAAATTGAACGAAAGTTTGAATGTCGTCTTCTTATTTTCCAATTTTAAAAATGCAGTATGTTCCAATTCCTTCTCCTTTTTATCCTTATCCCTTCTCCTTCTTATCCTTATCCCTTCTCCTTCTTATCTTCATCCCTTCTTCTCCTTATCCTCATCCCTTCTCCTTTTTATCCCCTCTCAAGATTACAAAATTCTTCTTCTTCTTATCCTTATCTATTCTCCTTCTATTCCTCATCCCTTCTCCTGCTTATCCTCATCCCTTCTCCTTCTTATCCTCATCCCTTCTCCTTCTTATCCTCATCCCTTCTCCTTCTTATCCTCATCCCTTCTCCTTCTTATCCTCATCCCTTCTCCTTTTTATCCTCTCTCACTTCTCAGAATTGCAAAATACAAAATTGGCTTTCCATTCTATCTGTCTGTCGCAAAAAAATCATTTCAAGTTAAAAATTCTAAGCAGAAAACATAAAATTTATTTCACAGCCTAATTATACAAAATTCAAATTCATAATCAGTACAATAACTTAATAAACTTGTTTTACGTGGTAATTTTAGTAACTCACCACATCATATACTAAACATTTTTGATGTTTTTTCATTGCACCAAATCTTGAAAATATGTTAAACCAATTTCCTAGTTATTCAGTGTTTGACATTTTTGGTTCAAACTTAGGTTGAAATATAAAAACAAACAAATAAAAAAAGTTTAAAAAAGGAATCTACATTCTATTCTATCCTTTTTCAATTTCAAAAGGGGTTTGATTTAAACTTTGAAGGGTAAAAACAATTTAAATTTCCAAAAACATTTTATCAGTAGACATTATATGATATAGTTTTATCATTATTCCACTCATATTTCTTTAAATAATATATTAAGCAAATGATAAAAAAATAATATTTCGAAACTAAGTTTAACAAAGTTAAAATCAAACTTGAATTTAGACTTATAAAAATATATTTTACAGATGGCTACATGATCAATACTATTGTATGGTTTAAATATCTTCCTAATCTATTATATATTGATGATATATATGTATTCCATAGATAGATAGATAGATAGACAGATAGATAGATAGATAGATTGATACAGGGTTCCCCACAAAGGATGAAACTAAACATTCAACATTTTTATACTTTTTTCCTCCCAAATCATTTAATAGGTCGAAAGAAGACTAATTATTAATCAAAAGAACAAATCTTACCTTTTACTCCCTTGGAGGTAACCCTGTAGATGAATATATAAGTTAATATTGACGGAAGGTTGGGGGGGGGGGGGGGAAGTTAAGCATTTGATGAAGAATTCTTAATGTAGATTGAGATGAAACATTCACGATAAAAGATTATTCAGGCGAACAGAATTGATTTTAGATGAATGTGAATCTTTTAAGGATGAAGAAAATGTTTAAAAACTGAAAAAATGGCAAAACAATAGGTTATTTACCTGCAGAAACTTTACTGGAAATTTCGGGGATTTTCGGTTTAATCGTCTTTGCATTGGATTGGTATCATGGAATTCACAAGGATAGCCTTGAAACTATTATCTGATCAATAATGTAGAAAATGTCGTCGGTTTCAATCTTTAAAGTGTTCTTACAATTCCTCCATTGTTTCTGCAGCAGAAAGCGAAAGTCACTTTTTGTGAGAAACTATAATTGAAAGTTCTAAATCATTCTTTATCAGATAAAGCTTTTTAGGGTACCGTTGTGAATAGGACTTGTAATTCTATAAATGAAGGGTCCCATGGAAAATGCGTTAACATGCTCTTAAATCATTTACCCGGAAGAAAACAAAAAGTTTATTCCAGGAATTTTTTAGAAAAATTGGACAAAAGTGCAATCACTTTTGGTCAGCCATTTTTCGGGTTCTCAAGATATCTAAAAAATCGTGTGTTTAAGCCCTCTAATGTCCAAAGAGATATCCATGGCACATTAAAGAGCGAAAGGAAATAACCGATGAGAGATGTTACATGGGTTAAATGATAAAATGTTTCAAAAACCATGGAACAGGAGTGAGCTAATGGGTTTAACGATGATGCAGAATTGAATATATATTATTTCTTAGTTCGGAACTTATGTTTAAACTTATTCCTCCAAAGGTATAAACATCATTTCGAGGAGGAATATTATTAATCCGCAGATCCCTGACTTCAGGTTAAAGTATGACTGTAGATCTGGAGCTCAATACTTGATCCAGATCCTTGACTTCAGGTTAAAGTATGACTGTAGATCTGGAGCTCAATGCTTGATCCAGATCCCTGACTTCAGGTTAAAGTATAACTGTAGATCTGGAGCTCAATGCTTGATCCAGATCCTTGACTTCAGGTTAAAGTATAACTGTAGATCTGGAGCTCAATGCTTGATCCCTGACTTCAGGTTAAAGTATAACTGTAGATCTGGAGCTCAATGCTTGATCCAGATCCTTGACTTCAGGTTAAAGTATAACTGTAGATCTGGAGCTCAATACTTGATCGAGATCAATGACTTCAGGTTAAAGTATAACTGTAGATCTGGAGCTCAATGCTTGATCCAGATCCCTGACTTCAGGTTAAAGTATAACTATAGATCTGGAGCTCAATACTTGATCCCGATCCCTTACTTCAGGTTAAAGTATAACTGTAGATCTGGAGCTCAATACTTGATCCCGATCCCTGACTCCAGGTTAAAGTATAACTGGGCCTGTTGTAATAATAACCATTTGTTGCTGAGAGTCAGTTTTAGAAAAACACCCTTCATCGCAATCAAACACAGAGTTAGTGCTCTGAAACAAATACTTATCTTAACAACTCAAGGGAATTAAGTCTTTGCAACAAACTCTAATTTACTAACGCCTATATCTGTACAGCCCATTGTCGTAGACCTTAGATATTTAAAACTAGAAATTCTGTTAGATCAAATAATCTAAGTTTGAAATATCTAAGATTTAATTTGTAGCAAATACTTAATTCCATTTTTCGGAAAATCAAAAGAATAAAATAAATTTTATTTCAAGGCAATAAAAAACGTATTGTGTTTTATGTTTTACTTTGAATTAACTATCCGCGTAGTTTCAAGTAACCATGCATTAATTAGATTAAATTCCATAGTTATAAAACCTATTTACAACGGTAACCCTAAGGAGAACAGGTGAAGTTAACTTATTTTTTACCTTAAGTCTCTGATACAGCTTAAACCAACTTTTTTTTTTAAATTCATTTATTAATATTTCTTTGTTGTAATTAGTGCATAGTGGAGAGTCTCTTGAATATTTGGTTGCAGCAAGGTTTAAGGGTATTATTGTAAATAGTGCATAGTGGAGAGTCTCTTGAATATTTTGTTGCAGCAAGGTTTAAAGGTTATTGCTGTAAATAGTGCATAGTGGAGAGTCTCTTGAATATTTTGTTTCAGCAAGGTTTAAAGGGTATTGTTGTAAAAAGTTCATAGTGGAGAGTCTCTTGAATATTTTGTTACAGCAAGGTTTAAAGGGTATTATTGTAAATAGTTCATAGTGGAGAGTCTCTTGAATATTTTGTTACAGCAAGGTTTAAAGGGTATTATTGTAAATAGTGCATAGTGGAGAGTCTCTTGAATATTTTGTTACAGCAAGGTTTAAAGGGTATTGTTGTAAATAGTGCATAGTGGAGAGTCTCTTGAATATTTTTTTACACAAGGTTTAAAGGGTATTATTGTAAATAGTGCATAGTGGAGATTCCCTTGAATATTTTGTTACAGCAAGGTTTAAAGGGTATTGTTGTAAAAAGTTCATAGTGGAGAGTCTCTTGAATATTTTGTTACAGCAAGGTTTAAACGGTACTGTTGTAATTATAATAGTTGAGAGTCTCTTGAATTTTTGTTGCAGCAAGGTTTAAGGGTATTATTGTAAATAGTGCATATTGGAGAGTCTCTTGAATATTTTGTTACAGCAAGGTTTAAAGGGTATTATTGTAAATAGTGCATAGTGGAGAGTCCTTTGAATATTTTGTTGCAGAAAAGGTTTAAAGGGTATTGTTGTAAATAGTGCATAGTAGAGAGTCTCTTGAATATTTTGTTACAGCAAGGTTTAAAGGGTATTATTGTAAATAGTGCATAGCGTAGAGTCTCTTGAATATTTTGTTACAGCAAGGTTTAAGGGTACTGTTGGAAATAGTGCATATAACTCTCTTGAAATTACTTGTTAACAGTATCTTTAAGAGGAAAAGAAACCCCATACTGTAGTAGGAGTAGGATTCCNCCCCCCCTCCATTTGAACCTAGTAGCGCATTGAAATCAATCGAATTTTGTCTAATGTTCTACAAATATCTGACACAGAAAGATTTTCTGGATTTACTTTAAACTAGAGGGGGTCCAAAGAAACATGACAGCTGGTGAAGAGTTTTAAATTTCTTCTTCATAATTTGTTAAGTTCTTTGATACTAAAGCTAGAGAATAACAAAATTTCACGAGGCAGTCATATACTTTTAAACGTTTATATATATATATATCTGATTTCTAAGTAAAAGAAATTCAAAAGATTGTTTTGACGAAATAAACTGCAAAAAGTCTTTTAAAAATAATGTTGTAAATGGAAGAAGACATTCAAAACTATTCATAAACTGTAATGTTTCGTAGGACACCCTGTACCTTGGACGTCGGTCCTGTTTTCCGTCGTCTTCGTTTAGAGGTCTGCGTTAAAACCGGTTTAGCTGACAGGGATATCAGGGACTTGGTTGGGTTCACTAATGTTCTGCAGGGTAACCTGATATTATAGTCAATTAACACTCAACAGCAGAAATATAAACAAGAAAATTGTAGAAGAGGTATTCATGGGGAAAATAATATTTTGAAAAATCGCTCTAGAGATTGTTTAATAAACACTGCAGATATTGTTGCTTTAAAAATGACAGTTAGAAAATTAGTATCTAGAAAATCGACCACTAATTCTGTTTGTTTCTCAAAGCCCAAAAACCCAAAGCATCTCTTTCAAGTTTATTTTTTCTGTTTAATTTTATTTTTAAAGAATTAGATAAGAAAAACACAAAGTTGAAAAGATTGATGGTTGAGGGTTGATGGGTGAGGGGGGCATAAAATGCTTTAAAAAAACATGTTTGCTCTTGATTTTAATAAATATTTTTTCTTGCAATTATAGTTTGAGCCATCATATCTGCAGATTGCAAGACTACAGCCAAGAGAGAGTTCAAGCTAAATCTATTTGAAATACAGAAATAGCAACAATATAAAAATTCCTTGATTAAAATGAATATGTGTAAACACTACATTTTGGGAAATTGAAGAAAAAACCATTGAACAAACATACAATACAATATACATTTGTTTTTGTAAATATCATTTGTTTTAAGCACATACATATATAGATATATATTAATGTAAGTTTATTGCATTACATTATTTTTCTTCATAAAAAATTATCTCAACAACATATTTCGGAGACACAATAAATAAACGAACCATAAAAGTATAACATACTTGAAAGTTGTATTTCAAAAAATATATAAAAAATTCTAAAAATATTTTAGGAACATTAAACCATTATTTTACTGTAGCATTAAACTTTTTATTAATTAATTGAGAGATTTGGCGAATTTGTTTTTCTTCCTCGAAATTTTTTTATATATGGTCTTTACCTGTCTAAATGTGGCACAGAGCCGGGTGAAAGAACCGGTTTTTCGTCGTACTCTGACGTCATCTCTTCACCGAAGTGTGACGTAAGCAGTCTGTTATGAACAAAACCAATTTATTATTATTATGATGGAAATCATGAAATTTGACGAAAATTGGTGAAATACAATAGTAAGACATTTTTATTAATATTGAAAAAATATTGTGGTACCTTAGTCCTCTATAGATTATGTAAAACAAGTGTAAATTCAAAGGAAGAGCAGAAACCCCTTTCACAATATATTTGTGTTCAATGTACATCTCCTACTCACTCCTTACTTTTCTTCTTTATTGGTGAATAAATGTAATTCCATTTTGTCATGAATTATTAAGCATTGCACCCCTCAC
>NW_019402175.1:0-41962 GCF_000591075.1 Eurytemora carolleeae
CTGAGATTCTCAGGTTTCACCTATACCCCCTTTCATTTTGCCTTTACAGTCCCTTTAAACTAATAAATATACAACCCTGTCTGAAGGTGGATGGACCTGCACCTCTACCTACCCCTGGTATCCAGGAGGAGGAAGCAGGACCAGCAGATATGGAATCCAGGCTGTCTAGAGCTAGGGGAGTTTTTTTTAAACAATTAGTATTTTTGGTCATTTAAAGAAAAACAAATTTTAAATGTTTTTTTTTCTATAAATTTTATCTCATTTTTTCTGTTATTGGGGGGATTGGGAAGGGGGGACGTCCCCCTCTCTGGAAAACTGGGGGACATCCCCTTCCCCCCTGGAAATATTAGGACCGCAAGAAGAGAGAGGAGCACCTTCTAGTCCTGTAATTTAAATTTTAATAATAGATATTTTAAATATTTCAATTATTCTTCCCCCTCCCCCTGGAAAATAACCTGAGCGGTCCCTGGCCCATATGAAGAAAAATCCTTTTTTGAGTTATAATTTTTAATCTGTACAGGAGTATGTTGGATGAGAATGTTGGGACTGTTGGTCAGGTGACAAGTCATGATACACCTACTAATATACAGGACAGGTATATTTATTCATGTACAAAGGGACTGTTAACTTTTCAAAAATATATGTGGCGAGTTTTCAAATAGAGTTTATACTAATTATAACAGAAATACGAAGGTTCCTTTACCTGAGTAACAAATAAGGAAGATATCGTCGTTTTTTAAGTGATCAATTATGTCAATATCCTCTCTTGTTTCTGCCGCTGAAATCCGTAAGTCGCTTAGAGACACCGCAATATATCACTAAGTTCGCTCAGATAAAGTTTTAAGGGTTACTGTTGAGAATCTGGAGTATCATAATTGGGTCCTTTAAAATTATGTGGGAAATCCGTAATGTCGTCTTCACTATTTTAAATGGTAATTTCTTGAGAGAAATTGACGATGTTTATTTGAGGGTTGAACGGGCTCGACGGATGATGCAACAACGGGTTGAAGCTAGAGAGAGAGAGGAGGAGGAGAAGGAGAAGCAGAAGGAGCTGGAGAGAAGGGACTTAGGGAAGAACTTGCAGGAGATGCAGCGAAAAAAGGAGCAGGACTTGTTGAAGGAGCAGGCCAAGGAGAGGAGAAAGGAGAAGGAGGAGACAAGGTTGGCCAAGGAGAAAGTTCAGGCTCAGATTGAACAAGATCGGGCGGACAGAGCGGCAAGGTAAAAAATATATCTAATTTTTTGTTTGATTTCAGTTTGGATTTCTGTCTTAATTTTTTAGGGGGCATACCCCATGAAAACCAACGATTTTACTGATCTAGGGGGCCTGAGCCCCATATCCCCTGTATACTCTTTTGAGTGCTTCCATCAATGTCAATGTTTGACGTTGGTATCAATATTCGATTCTTAATTTAAGATTTGCGTCGGAAAAGGCGGTTGAAGATGAGAAGCGGAAAGAGAAAGAAAAGAAAGCTTTGGCGGAGAAAGCAGCTGAAGCGGATAGAGCAGCTGCCTCTAGAAGGTTGGTGAACTTAGAGTTGTTTTAACAAAAAAATTATTAATTGCTTTTTATGGCATGCATTGATTTGTTGATTTGATCTAATCAATTGGTTGCTAAAGGAACGATTAATTGATTTAGTTCGATATCTCGGATCCAGTTTCGGCTTCCAGATGGAGGCAGTCAAACTCATCAGTTCCCCTCCGACTCTCCTCTAGGTAACATTCAACTTCATAAACATATCAGTTCCCCTCCGACTCTGCTCCATGTAACATTCAACTTCAATCAAAAGTAAGGGTTTTAAATGTTGGATTTTCCTCCTGGAGCGTATTATAGCGCTCATGAACCTGTCAGCAGTAATATATGCTTATTTGTGATCTTAAGTAAAAAATTTAAATATTATGTTTTTTTTTCATTTTTCATTTTGTCCCTAAATCTTCAAAAATCATCTTCCATCGATTTTAAAATACTTACCTTGTTTGTTTCAGGAGATGTTTATGCTTATGTGAGTTCTGATCTTGGAACCGGTTTCTCCAAGTTTTCTCTCTCAACAACATTTCCTAAGTACAAAATAATATTGATCAATTGATCAATCAATCTGAGATGGAACGCACTGTGGAATCCACAAATCGCCTTTAGATGATGCCTCACTTAAGACTGTTTAGCAACTACTTAAATTCCTCCTATTGCAATTGGTTGATTTTACGAATTGTTGCATGGGTAGCTTAATGATGTCTTTAATTTAAGAAGTTTAAACTTTATATAAAACTTGGATGTCGTTGGGAAATCCCAACATATTTGATTCGATTCGATGATTCGATTCGATTTGATTTGATTTGATTTGATTTGATTTGATTTGATTTGATTTGATTTTTTAAAATTCTAAAAATATGTCTATATCTATTTTCCAGGAAGGAGTTAGATTTAGAGTCTAAGGACGCGAGCTTGAAGGATCTTCAGCTAGCTCCCACAGCAACTATTCTAGTCCTGCCTCAGGTATCATTATTATTCAGCTAGCTCCCACAGCAACTATTCTAGTCCTGCCTCAGGTATCATTATTATTCAGCTAGCTCCCACAGCAACTATTCTAGTCCTACCTCAGGTATTATTATTATTCATGTTGTAATTAAAATGTCGTTTGCTTTTATTTCTCTCTGAAATATTTTGTGTTGGCGTGGTGAATTATAAAGTCATTTTTTTAAAGTAACTTTTATTGTTTAAAACGAGCTCAAGAAATATATATTTTTGTCTAAAAAAATCAATCTCATGTATATCATGTCATGCTTCATCCTTAAAAAAAATTGGCTATTACTGGATAAAGGAAAATCTGTTTATTTTCAATTTTAATTGAATTAAATATTTTTTGGGTTCTCTAAGCCCTCAAATAATTTCCCATGGAAATTAAATATCACCCAACACTCGGTTGAAAACCACCTCTTGCGTCGAAACTGTTAATTCTAGAGATATGCCATCATATAATATTACCCGGGACCGAATATAATGAATTAGAGAGGTCGCTGAACATTCTTTCATCGTTTCAAATTCTTAATTACCGATTCAAATCCTCAAGAATCATTGACTTTGAATCAGTGGTTCAAGATTTGATCCAGTGTAGGTAGTAGTTAAGCGATCTGGCTTAAATTTATGAAATGTTACGGTTTGGCCAGCTGTAGGTAACATTGTGGCTTTGATTTATATAATTTATAAGATTTATAAAACGAATAAATGAAGGGGTCTGGCGGAGCTTTGTCCACATCCGATGGTTCCTTGATGTCCTTGATGATGCTGCTGTTCACCCCCTTCACGTTCCTGTTCTCCCTCCTCTCCAGGTTCATTAATCCTCAACCCAGCCCAGCAGCTCAACCAGATAATACCAGCAACCAACGGTAAGGAAAGCAGTCATTTAAAAACTACGAGTACGAACTTTTCTGTTTTCTCCGTTATGTTATAAAGTATATTCCTTTATAGAAATCTGTTTTTTTTCTGGTAAGTAACAATTCGCATTGAAGCCCACTAATCTAAAATCTTATTTATGAAGGTCCAGGTGAAAACCAGTTTTTACAAAGGAATGTTCATTTACTTTCAGAAAAATTAGAATAATAACCCCGAAAGTGCAGGCCGTACTTTTTGAGTTTAAAAATGCATATTTTTAGAAAAGAAGGAGGGAATAGGGGACCACGAGCGGGAAATATCGGTAAGTATGTTAATTGAAGTTGAACCACGTAATCAATTCTATAAATAATTTTAAGTAAATACTATTAAGTCTATTTTCAAAATTCGTTAGTTCAAATAATTCTTTGTGTTGATTTTGCCAATTTAAAAAAAAATCCTAAAGATTAACAGATTTTACAGTTTGCGTTGATTCTTATATTTTAGAAGTACATTAATTGCTTTTTGAGAGAAATAAAAAAATGAATCACAAGGGAGACTGTTTTTTATTTATTTATTAAAGGAGAGGAAGTTGATTTTCTGGTTCCAGAATCCGACACTTCGAACTTGCGGATTTTACAATACTAATAAATAATAATACGTACATTATATATTGTACAGGGCGCCTGCGGCAATCTGAGAATGACGACGACAACAATACGTATAATGGAAACAGTACGCAGCAGATGTAACTCAAGTGTGTGATGACAAGTACAATGTACTTCATAACTTACGTTGTAATGCAAATTGTACAGTTTAAAGAGTTCAGTGTTTTGCACCTCAATTCTTAACTAAACAGAGTTTTGGTTTTCAAATTTTCAATTTAAAGAAATTCTTGTACGCAAAAACAATTTCATATTTAAGTCAATGTCCTAGATTTTTGGGTCGTACGTGGGCCTTTTTATATATATTTGGGATACACGAGACATAAGGTCCTACTGCAATTTTATTTTTAAGTAATTGTTCTGAAACGCGTATTTTATCATAGTTATCAATTTTTTTATGTTTTTAGCAACGTTTTTTTCTAAAACTTGGGCTTTTTTAAATCTTGACATTTATTTTCACAATTGGGGTGATTTGTATCGCATAATGTATACTGTACAGCGTACAATCTACACACTTTGCAGTGTTCACTGTACACTATACACTATGCAGTATTCGCTTTTGTGAGGACTGTACAGTGTACAGTATACACATTTCTGTGCTAGGTTTCAATATTTGGTTTTTACTGTTTGCATGTAATTTATTAGGTTTTATTTTTCTGGGTCTGAATATAATTCTTTAAAAACGAAAATTGAGCTTAAATTTTATATTGTATACTGTTCTTATTGCCATTTCCCGCATATACTGTGATTTAACGATTTAAAATTAAACTGTGTTGATTTATACCTTTTTTCTGACTTCGACAAAATTAAAATTTTGAAAATATAAAAAATCTAAGAAATAAAAATATATTCCAATATAGATAACATACATATTTTTGTTTTAAATTTCAAATATGATTATACATTATTTTATTTTTAGAGATGTCAAAATTTTCCTAGATTTGAAATAAAGTTATTTTCTAACCAGTTTGGACAAAGATATCTATCCAGTTTCCTCTTAATTTTAATATGGTTCGTTATTTAGTTTTGTTTACACTTTTGACATCTTTCTATCGAGAGTTTTAGTTTCGTTTACACTCTTTGAATCTATCTATTGAGAGTTTTACTTACTTGGTTTTGGTTTACACTCTTGGCATATATCCTGAGAGTTGTAGTTTGGTTACATTCTTGGCATCTATCTATCTGAGAGTTTAAGTTTTGGTTACACTCTTGGCATCTATCTATCTGAGAGTTTTATTAAGTAAGATTTGGTTTACACTCTTGGCATATATCTATCTGAGAGTTTTAGTTAATTTTTTTTGGTTTACAGTCTTGGCATATATCTATCTGAGAGTTTTAGTTAGATAGTTTTGGTTTACACTTTTAGCATATATCTATCTGAGAGTTTTAGTTAATTAGTTTTGGTTTGCACTCTTGGCATCTATGTATCTGAGAGTTTTACTCAGCAAGTTTTTGTTTACACTCTTAGCATATACCTATCTGAGAGTTTTAGTTAATTATTTTTGGTTTACAGTCTTGGCATATATCTATGAGAGTTTTAGTTAGTTTTGGTTTACACTCTTAGCATATATCTGTCTGAGAGTTTTATTTAATTAGTTTTGGTTTACACTTTTGGCATTTATCTATCTGAGAGTTTTACTTACTTGAGATTTTTGAGTAGCAATAAAAATAATAAGATAAATCCTTCTGTTATTTTTAATTACTTAGTTTCAGATAAAAAATGGATAAATGGTCCAGAGAGTTTTAGTTAATTAGTTTTGGTTTACACTCTTGGCATCTATCTATCTGAGCGTTTTACTTAGCAAGTTTTGGTTTACACTCTTAGCATATACCTATCTGAGAGTTTTAGTTAATTATTTTTGGTTTACAGTCTTGGCATATATCTATCTGAGAGTTTTAGTTAGTTAGTTTTGGTTTACACTCTTAGCATATATCTATCTGAGAGTTTTATTTAATAAGTTTTGGTTTACACTCTTGGCATCTATCTATCTGAGCGTTTTACTTAGCAAGTTTTGGTTTACACTCTCGGCATTTATCTATCTGAGAGTTTTACTTAGCAAGCTTTGGTTTACACTCTCGGCATTTATCTATCTGAGAGTTTTAGATAATTATTTTTGGTTTACACTTTTGGCATCTATCTATCTGAGAGTTTAGATAATTATTTTTGGTTTACACTTCTGGCATTTATCTATCTGAGAGTTTTAGATAATTATTTTTGGTTTACACTTTTGGCATCTATCTATCTGAGAGTATTAGATAATTATTTTTGGTTTACAGTCTTGGCATATATCTATCTTAGAGTTTCAGTTAGTTTTGGTTTACACTCTTAGCATATATCTGTCTGAGAGTTTTATTTAATTAGTTTTGGTTTACACTCTTGGCATCTATCTATCTGAGAGTTTTACTTAGCAAGTTTTGGTTTACACTCTCGGCATTTATCTATCTTAGAGTTTTAGATAATTATTTTTGGTTTACACTTCTGGCATTTATCTATCTTAGAGTTTTAGATAATTATTTTTTGTTTACACTTTTGGCATTTATCTATCTTAGAGTATTAGATAATTATTTTTGGTTTACACTTTTGGCATTTATCTACTTGAGATTTTTGAGTAGCAATAAAAATAATAAGATAAATCCTTCTGTTATTTTTAATTATTTAGTTTCAGATAAAAAATGGATAAATGGTCCGGTTTACAGCCCAACCTCAGTCCCTGCACTCTCAAAACTATCAAAAGGTATCTTGTAAAACAGTGTACAGTCCAGTGTATAGGAACAAAGAATTCTAAAAATGTATCTGCATACTGGCATAAAACATGGGTAATCGTGTGTGTCTATAAAAAGAGATCATTCCCTTTTAGCTTAACAGCAAGCAAATAAAGGGACATTCGGTCAAAGGTATGTTAAGCCAGTTACTCAGCAATCGGCATTAAGCATAAAAATATAAATCTTCTATCTATATAATATTTTGGCTTGTCTGTGTTAAAGCGTCAAAACGGTTAAACCGATCGGGTGCAAACTATTTATACAAATCATATGTAGTGTACTAAGTGCACAGGCATTTAGCTCCGTATATTTTTCAACCCTGTTAATTCAAAACGTTTGCTTTTCTTACACTATGCCAAAGCTAAATGTCATATGAACCCAGGGAAGGTTTATAATCCGCCGAAGATAAAATATTTTGCCGTGAAAAAAATGTTGACATTTAGTGTTTTTGAAAACGCACAAATGTACACACAAATTTCCGCGATTTTTATGATAATATAAACATTGAAAAATGCTAAANCTATCCTGGAGACCCTCTACAGGTTCAAGCTTCTCCAGATTATTGTTTAAACAACGCCATAAGCGATTCTTTTCACTAATTTTTTCTTTTTCTGAAAACATTGGACAAATTTAAACAATTTTCTTACTTGGCTGTAAGAAAAAATACGTTTTTTAGTTATTTATAAAGTCTTATTTAAAATCTTAATTTGTCACGATTTTCAATTCAAATAATTATTTACTATGGATTTTGGTTGGTTGATTGATTGATTAATTGTGTAAATTTTAGGCTTCCCGTCCCATTGACTCCACATGAAATTGGAGCTCTGATTGTTAGTCCCACCAGAGAACTAGCTTCACAGATCAGGTCGGTGTTCCATTAAAGGGTATTTTGTATTATGGATAGTTAAGGGATTGTTAAGATATTTAAATTTGTATGAAAGGTATTGTTTAGATATTTATATTTATATTTATTTTAAAGGGATCGTATTGTTCAGATGTTTATATTTGTATTAAAGGGATTGTATTGTTCAGATATTTATATTTGTATTAAAGGGATTGTATTGTTCAGATATTTATATTTGTATTAAAGGGATTGTATTGTTCAGATATTTATATTCTTATTAAAGGGATTGTATTGTTCTAATTTTTATATTTGTATTAAAGGGATTGTATTATTGTGATATTTATATTTGTATTAAAGGGATTGTATTGTTCAGATATGTATATTTGTATTAAGGGATTGTATTGTTCTGATATTTATATTCTTATTAAAGGGATTGTATTGTTCAGATATTTATATTCTTATTAAAGGGATTGTATTGTTCAGACATTTATATTTGTATTAAAGGGATTGTATTGTTCAGATATTTATATTTGTATTAAAAGGATTGTATTGTTCAGATATTTATATTCTTATTAAAGGGATTGTATTGTTAAGATAGATATATTTGTATTAAAGGGAATTGTTCAGATATATATATTTGTATTAAAGGGATTGTATTGTTCAGATATGTATATTTGTATTAAAGGGATTGTATTGTTCAGATATTTATATTTATTTTAAAGGGATTGTATTGTTCAGACATTTATATTTGTATTAAAGGGATTGTATTGTTCTGATATTTATATTTGTATTGAAGGGATTGTATTGTTTAGATTAGATATTTAAATCAGTATTAAAGAGGTTGTTCAGATATTTGTATTAGTATTAAAGAGATTGTTCATATATATATATATATATTTGATTTACAGGGATTGTCCAGATATTTATATTGCGCTAAAGACAATGTTCAGATATTAAGGATTGTATTAAGTGAACATTGAATTATATTTTGTTTTGTTTAGTGAAGTTTTAGCAGAGTTCTTGAAGGATTCTGAATACAAATTATCCCATAGATTATTTGTCGGGGGAAATAAAGTAAGTTTTTGAAAAATTTATTCTTGTATGAATACACGAAAGGAAAACAGAAAAAATCCGCGACTTTTTGTTATTTTTAAATGTACGTAAAAGAAAGGCCTAGTATTTACAGTAAAAAAATTTCTTATCAACTATAATTTGATTTAGTATTTATTTTGGTATATTTTGTTTTAAAATATATATTTCAAATGTTGTCAAAGAAAAAATTTAGCTTTATAAAATATTATTTATAACCCATCTTTTTTTAGGTTGGTTCGGACGCAGTAACCTACTCCGAGGAGGGGGGAAATATCCTTGTTGTAACTCCAGGACGGATTGAAGATCTTCTCATTGGCAAATCCTCAGGTAAAACCAGGAAACTTTTAAAGGGACTGTTAACGGAATTAAAGAATCTTAAGCGGCTTCCCATCTACAGTCGGACAGACATAGTACGAATTGTTTGTCTTTTTGTATGTTTTGTATGTCTTTTTGTTTGTTTTGTTTGTATTGTCTGTACTGTACTGTACTGTACTGTACTGTACTGAACTGTACTGTACTGTACTGTACTGTACTGTTATGTGTTGTATTGTACTGTACTGTACTATATTTTACCGTACTGTACTGTACCGTACTGTACTGTACTGTACTGTACCGTACTGTACTGTACTGTACTGTACTGTACTGTACTGTTCTGTACTGTACTGTACTGTACTGAACTGTACTGTACTGTACCGTACTGTACTGTACTGTACTGTACTGTACTGCACTGTGTTTCAGGTGCATCTGTTGGTGAACACAAGGTTTCCAAGGGTTTGAAAAGTTTAGAAATTCTAGTTCTCGACGAGGCAGACAGATTACTCAGGCAAGCTTAACTTTTTAAATAGTAATTTGAACATATTTTCCGCCAAATATTCTTCTTTTCATGAAACTCGTAAAATTTGAATTTGTTGTTTACAGTTTGGGATTTGAAAACAGTGTAAACACGATCCTTCAGTTCTGTCCTAAACAGAGAAGAACCGGTTTATTCTCAGCTACACAGACATCAGAGATATCAAATCTTATCAGGTAACAAGGGGTTGTAGACTCCAGAACTATCAAATATATCAAATGAAAAGGGTTCTATTCATCATAGAGAGCAGGGTAGATTGTATTTTCAAAAAAACTACCTCTTCATGTGGAACTTGTGACAAAAAAACCTAACATACCCTGAAAAAAATGGAAATTATAAATTACAAATAGTTGTTTCTGAAAACTCAGGATCGGTGTTGTAACTTTTGAATCTGTAATTCCTTAAGAAAGAACTAATTTTTTAATTTGTATGTTTTTCGATCAGATTGACAAAGTTAAGTTCTTTTAAATATCTAGTGTAAAAGTCACAAACATAGGTCTCATATTTACGGATTAAGCACCTCTAATCTCTTTAAATTAAAATCTTCCATTACTTAAGCCAAGTTGAGACGTTTTAGATTAGCACTCTTGTGCAAAAGTTCTTACCTCTCATCTTATAAAATGTCGTCTTGACATTTGTTCAATAGGTTTTATACTATTATACCTAAATCTCTGTAATTGTAAAAATGAATAAATAGCCATGAAATATGCGGGAACATTTTTAAAGAGCTCCATATAATTATTCAATTAAAAAAAAACAAATATCTGCAGTATTCCATTTTCAGTAAGTTAGACAACGACCTTTTATAAATTCTTTCTATTTCTCCAAAGTTCTGGATTAAACTGTATAACTGGTGTGTTTAGGGCAGGGTTAAGAAACCCTGTAATGATAACTGTGAGAGAGAAAGGAACTGATGCTAATGTAATCTCAAGAACTCCAATCAAACTAGGAACGAAAATAATATTTGTTCATTTCATCCCAATCAGATTTAAGTGAATACTTCAAATTCACCGATAAAAGGAGGGACCGACAATGTATGGTGGTCAAACTGAGAATGTAGTATTGTGAACCATTTTTTAGGAATCATTTTAGACATATAAAACGTTTCTTTGACGTATAGTCACCTAGTTTAAGCACAATGTCTAAGCTAAAAATCATCAATTTGGTTGCCTGGTACGTTTTGAGATTGTTTTTTTTTATTATTAATAACTACGACAGAAAAGGTAACAAAATTTCTACAGTTAACTAATAAGTTGTTGAGGAACAGGTTTATAAATTAAAAATTAACTCTTATCATTGAAAATAAGTAATCTTATTCAGTTATTAGTTTCTGTACTCTCTCATTCTTCACAAACATTTTCTGTAGACTTTTTGAAAATTTTATTGAAAAGACAACATTTGAAGAAATTGTAGAAATCTGTGAACAAATTAGTAAAGAATGAGAAATTTAATATAATGATGAAAACGAAATCATTGATTCTTAGATTGATTTATTGACAAATTTCTTCTCAGAAATATGTTCTTAAATATCTTATTAGTTTACTGAAGAATATTTGTTACATTTTTGTCGTCTTTATTTCATAATTTAAAAAAATGGATTCTCAAAACGTACCCACTCAAAACTGTTCCGATTCACAACAGTTTTCTTCAAACTTTTGTCTAAAAAACAATGAAAAAGATATCGTCGTTTTTATTCTTGAAAAGTTTTAAATTCTCACAATTACCTTAATTGTCTATGCAGCATAAATCCCCAAGTAACTTTTTAGAGGAACTAAAGAATGAGAAATTTAATATAATGATGAAAACGAAATCATTGATTCTAACATTGATTTATTGACAAATTTCTTCTCAGAAATATGTTCTTAAATATCTAATTAGTTTACTGAAGAATATTTGTTACATTTTTGTCGTCTTTGTTTCATAATTTAAAAAAATGGATTCTTTAAACGTACCCACTCAAAACTGTTCCGATTCACAACAGTTTCCTTCAAACTTTTTTCTAAAAAACAATATAAAAAGATATCGTCGTTTTAATTCTTGAAAAGATTTAAATTCTCATAATTTCCTTAATTGTCTATGCAGCATAAATCCCCAAGTAACTTTTTAGAGGAACTGCAATTGAAAACGTTCAATTGTGAGGGAACAGAGGATATCCTTTTCAATTTTGACGAGACAAAAGTTTAAATTGTACTGCCTTCAATCAGAAATGCTAATTTATTAACAGAGTTCACTTGAAAACACGCCTTAAGGGAAAAATGAAAGGGGGTATATGCTGATACACTTCAGATGTTTATCGTGACCTATAGGAGTTCTATCGTATGTTCCTGTCTCTCGAGAAAATATAAAACTGTGTCATCTGTTATAACAAAACTTGTCGATATGAGATGTGGTATATAAATCAAAGTTTTAAACAGATCACATTGAGTAGATACACAACCAATCGGAACCTAAACAGCTTAGGTACGCTCTTATTATAATTTGAATTTAATAATTTTAATTTTCAATAGATATAATTGATAATGTAATTAATACGGCTGTATCACGTGACCAGAACTTCCACCAATGGCAGTGCAACATCATTGTCACAAGATACAGACCGAGACAGGGACTTTAGATAGAACTCATATAGGTCGCCATCAACTTCTAAATTTTCAAGGTTTCAGCCCCCACCCCCTTTCATTTTTCCTTGACAGTCCCTTTAATTTATAAGAAGGGGGTTCTAAGGTTTTATAGCTAGCTTGGTCTACTTTAAACTTGTCTCTTAAAGGGACTGTAAGCGTAATTTCAAGTGACTCTCCATGCAAAGATGGCAATGTCCTATTCAGAATGGTTCCCGTAAAAGCTTTGTCTGATAAAGTATGAATTTTATATCAATGTTTAAAATCTTAAAACTGCTTATTTTCAATTGTGGTTTCTCACAAAAGTAACTTGCCCATCTCTACTGCAGGAAAACGTATACGAATTATCGAAATCAACACTCTTAAACCTAGAAAAAAATACAATATCTTCCACATTAAGTACAGACTATGTCGGAAATTTTAACAAATTATTTAAAATATTACAAGTATCAATATCACATTATTGACTTGTTTATTATGGAATCGTTGATTTAGAATATTTATATTTTGTTTTTGGAACTTAAGTTTTCGTGGTTTTCAGAAAATTTCTATTGTCTCTGTGAACCTAAGGCTAAATTTGCCCAACTAGTGGAGTTCCTGCTCTTACATAAACAGGAAATCAGCATTGTTTTTTTCATATTATACCATAGTTCATTTACCATGGTTAGATTTGACATGTACATTAGTTCAATTAAACTTGTACCATGGTTAAATTTGACATGTACATTAGTTCAATTAAACTTGTATCATGGTTAAATTTTTACATTGGTTTTAGTGTCTAATTTGACATGTACCAGAGTTAATATGCACTAATGACAATTAAACTCGTGAAACCCATTTGGTTTGGCTTACTTTTAATATGTTCTTGATCATCTACCATACCAATTGTGCTTTATAAAATAACTTCTTTTAGTTTCTCTTTTAGATAATTACAGGAGATATAAATGATTTCAGAATAAGACAATTTCATTGTTTTATTTAATAGATTTAAAGTGAAACATTTATTAAAATCTCTGGTATTTTTTTAGAGCTAAAGATGGCAGACCTTATTTTGGAAAGAGCAGGATTAGGGCTATTTTGTTATTATTTAACAACAAAAAAATGGCTAAAATAAGGATACCTTTAATGAATTCAACAAAGACGACTTAAAAGTCATCAATCAATTTATATTATTCTGGGTTATTTAGAATATCAATGAAGTTCATAATAAGAATTAGTATTCAGAGTGGCTGTATAAGTTGATTAATTATTTGGTTTGGTTTAACTATAATGTTTGGTTTGGTTTGATTAGGATAAGATCCTATTGTTTGCTGCCACGTGTGCTGTAGTGGATTATTTCTCTATCCTGCTCTCAAAACTTTTACCTGGAACTGATGTCCTAGCTATCCATGGGAAGATGAAGAAGAAAAGATACAAGATTTTTGAAAGGAAAACCTTTTTCCAAATTCCATACTTTTTTATTCTTTTTACTGTCTGAATTTTACGACATATTCTTTTTTACTCTTTTAATTCATACTTAAACCCTGCACTTTATTTCTTATTAATAAATCTACATGCCTTAATAAGAAAAAAATTTCAAATAGGTTTAAGAACCTTGAATCAGGACTCCTAATCTGTACAGATGTAATGGCGAGAGGGGTTGATATTCCAGAGGTAAAAAGTCCTGCTTTAGTTTTGACACACAATTTCTTGAATTGCGTATTTTATTTTGTAAAAATTATAAACAGGATAACTCAATTTTTAGTTTGAACTATCATGTTAAATTCAAAATTACTGTTCAGTGTACAAGTGTCAATAAACATTTAACAGATTTGTACATATCAGTGTTTGTTGATTTGCTGATGGTAATAAACCGTTTGTTCATATTATTAATGTACAGGTCAACTGGGTTCTACAGTTTGATCCTCCAAGCAATGCAGAATCCTTTGTGCACAGATGTGGCAGAACTGCTAGAATTGGGAATCAGGTAAATAATAACAACAGCAACAACAAATAAATAACATCTACAACAACACTGACAATACATCATTACATTATTAACACTCAATAATTTTCCATATTTTTTCTTACCTTTGGCTAATTTATATTTTTCTAAACCTCCCTAATAATTAAAAAGATAATTTTTCCTTTATCAATTTTATAATTTTCATAATTGTAATCTATATATATATAAATTTGTAATCTCTGTTTGTCTGTTTTTTTGTTTGTTTGTCCGATCAAAACTTAGGAACCCCTATACTGATTTGCCTCAAATTTGTATTGGGGGAATTATGATTATTAAGATTATAACAGGGGTGTATACATTTTTTTTACCTCAAAATCAAAGACACAAGAGGAGGGAAGGGTAGGAAAAAAGGAAAAGAAAAGGGGAAAGAAAAGGGAAAGAAATAAAGTAAAAGAGGAAAGAAAAAGGAAAGAAATGAAAGAAAAGGGGAAAGAAAATGGGGGGAAATGGAAGTAAAGGGGAAAGAAAAAAGTAAAGGAAATGGGAACTTGGGTTACTTTAGAAAAAAGAGATGGGTGGGGAAGGGGGAAACATAGGGAGGGGGAAGTGAGGGAAGTGGATAGTTAGGGAAGATGAATAGGTAGGGAAGATGAAATTACGAAATTTCAAAAGTTGAAGGCGATCTCAAGTTGCATCTAAATTTCCATGTTTATTAGGACACCCTGTGCATGCACTTTTTACAGTGAAACTTTCAAATCGTTTAATTTTTCGGTGACTGGGAATTCTTGTTTGACAAATCGTTCTAAATTGTTAATTATCTCATTTTCTAAAAAGCTATTTTTTATCAGTTTTGTTAAATTTCCAAAACAGGTTTTTGATTAATTTTAAATCAACTTAAACCCCTGAAATGTAATGTAAGGGAAAGGAATTGTATTTGAGGGAATGGTTTGTTAGGTTGAGCTGGATAAAACCAGTTTACCGGAACCCAACCAGGATTATATTGAAACCATCAGGCAGTTCGCCATCGAGGACAGAGCAGTCTTTGACAAGGTTGGAAAGTGATTACTGATTTGTAGATTTCTTGGCTGTGTATTGTTAATATGAATTTTAAATCTTATGGGGGCTGGTTTTTGTCACAATATTCCTAAATTTCGAAAAACTTATGTTTGCATTTAAATCGACTCATTCGGATGGAAAACCCAATTTTATGTCAGCAAATAAAATTGTTTGTTTCAAACATATTTATGATTGTAATCAAGGGGTGGATACAGGATGTAACTGGGGGGNACTTATTAAAAGTGTTTTTAACATTTTACCATTGTAACATTAGAAAAATAAAAAAGTGATAGTCAGAACAAGAGCATAAAACTTATTTGCAACCTTTCATAATGTTAACTGCTCTAACTTAAAATAGTCGGATTTTACCAGAATTATTTTTTAATATAATTTCTTGCCCATGTGCCCATGGAACCTCACAAATATGATATAATAATAATCTTATGAGGATAAAAATGTAATAATGGAATTCTTAAACGAGATGAAATAATCTTGATGCATTCTTTGAGGAAGGCCGCATTTCCTCATAAGATTATCATATTATTATTAGTATTATTATAATAATATTGACATTTTAATTAATGTTATTGACGTTTATTAAAATTTTAGGGAAATCGTGCATTTGTCTCCTATATCCAGTCCTATTCTAAACATGAATGCAATGTTCTCTTAAAAATAAAGGTAAGGAAACCATTTGTTAATATTTAAATGTTTATTTTTACCAAGTTAGGCCTCACAAATTAGCATACAGTGAGAACCAAAAACTTTGGAATAGGAACATGATTTTCAGATGCAAGTTATGACTTCAAATAGAAGTTATGACTTCAAATAGAAGTTATGACTTCAAATATAAGTTATGCCTTCAAATAGAAGTTATGACTTCAAATAGAAGTTATGCCTTCAAATAGAAGTTATGACTTCAAATAGAAGTTATGCCTTCAAATAGAAGTTATGACTTCAAATAGAAGTTATGGGTTTAAATAGAAGTTATGACTTCAAATTGAAGTTATGACTTCAAATAGTCCAATGAACATGAGACACCTTAATTTTGTAGTTTAAACAGACCCATTTAACATGTGGTTTGATAAGTTAGTTGCTAGTTAACTATTTCAGTTGTAACAACATTAAATAAACTTAAGTAGTGCTACTCCACAGTTATCTGTTTCTCACTGTAGAAAAATATATTTTGAAATATCTCGGAACATTTTTTGACGTGTTCCGAAAACGAATAATCGGCCATGGTTTTAAAAATACTTAGGTTTTTTAAACTTTGACAAATTGACATTAAAAATTAAGTTATAATTAACTTCTATTTTTTTTACATACAGTGGGAGTAAAAAACATTATTAGCATTGTTAAAACATTACTTGAATTACATTTTTAATAAAAAATTCTTTTAATAGAAAAATTCATTTTGTCAACGTGGCAGGATTTGGGAAGATTGGAAGCAGATTTGAATTTTTTTTCCCAAAAAAATAACTTTGCATTTTGTTCACATCATTTTATTAAACTTCTCTATTGACCCCCCAGGCCCAAACTGTGAATTTAGGAATTTTTTTTGAGAACACTACGCAAAACATCTATCAATCTACGAGCTCTACAGAAACAATAGCTCTTTAAAAATACTATAGCGGCAGCTCACGGTTTCATTTTGGATTTTGGAAGATCTTGAAAGATCTTAAAAAAGAAAGAAAACGGCAAGCAAGTCGGCAATCACCAAAACTGAAACGGTTAGGTGCGAAAGCTCAGAGTCCATAATGAACACACGATAATAGTCGCATACTTTGATTTAGCGTTAGCTTCTCTTCACTCGGCAAATTGAAAAATACTGAAATAAATCAGCTGTTACTAATCAGGGAGTTGAGAACTCTAGGAGTATTAGGAAGTGCGTCATTCCGACATCAAGGAACATAGTAGCGGACATTAGATGAGCTGTATAGTTGAGAGAAATTGATACATTATAACCTGATTTGTCTGTAGGTTGATTGTTATATAATAATAATGATAGGATCTTGATCTGGGTGGGGTAGCGAGCTCCTATGGTTTGCTCAAGATGCCTCGTATGCCAGAACTCAAGAAAATACAGATTCAAAACTTTACTCCAGCTGCAGGGGTAGATGTTAACAGTATTAAATATTCAGGTCAATTCATCATCAACTGTTTATGTTTTCATGTTTTCAAGAATTTATTAATGTTCTGGTGGTAAAAAAATGAAAAAATTGGACATCAAAAAGCAAGTTATTTATTCTTTTTGATACTTTTATTTTCCCCCAAAAATCATTTATTAATTCAGCGAATAAAACCCATAATAAAAAAATTTGGCGCTCCGCGAACACATACCTAATTTCTAACCCAAGCCCCAAAATCCAGAAGAAATTTTGTGCCTTTGCAATTTCGGGATTTATAGTATCTAATATAAAAGGAAACTAAATGACTGTTTTTCACCTTTTTGCAACAAAATTGAAATAGTCAGTTTTTCTCAAATTGTACATTGTTCAAGTGTGTAAATTCTACTAACATTGATTTAAAACACACTTTTAAAGTTTCACAAAATCGCTTTTCAATAGTTTGAAATGTTGCAGATTGTACATGCATTGCATATAAACCACGTGTGCCGTCTTTAAAAAAGATGAGTGTCAAAACCAGTGCTTAGGATCCGGATCGCAGCATTTTGGCTTCCTGGATCCGACTCTGCAAAAATATGCGGATCCACGGATCCGGATCCAAAGACAAAATATCAACCAAAACTACAAAAAAAAATCTTTTGCACTCAAAATTCAAATCTGAACTGTTAATAAAAGAGAGATTATCAAGAATGTCCTTATCTCTGAATGGTTCATGCAAAAAATAAGTGAAAAAAGTAAAAAAAATTAATTTGAAAATTTGAATTTTAAAATTAGGATTGTTGTGTTGTGTAGGATAAGCGGCGGGATAAGAAGCAGCGCAGAGCAGAGAAGAGGTCAATGAAGGGGGAGAAGGAGGTGGAGGAGGACAAAGAGGATGAGGAGGAGTTCGAGGCGGAATACAGAATGATAAAAAAGATCAAGGAATTCAAATATTCAAGAATTTAATGAGAATTTAATAAAAATGAGATACAGGTTTATCCGAAAAGGATAAGACTACAGATTTTTTTCAATCTTTTTCCTTACATTAATGGTTCCCTGCATTGCACCTACAGCTGGTTCGATTTTGGGTCGTTTTTTGCTAAATTTTCAAAACTATGTCATATGTTGACCCTGGCAGAAGATATATGCCAAAAACGACCCAAAAATAATGCCAAATCGAACGTGTTGTTTTGATGGTTTTATTTTTTTTTTATATAACTATCCAAAAAGATTGTCAAGACTACCTGCACCTCATCTTTTTTAGCTAAACCATGAAAGACATGAAAGTCAAATTAGATGTGTGTTTTTTTCTTGTTTTTTCTTGCATTTTTTGGGACTTCTAATCCTTTAAAATTTCTGAAAATAATTATTGTTTTTTGTTGAATTTAACTTTTCAGTGAAAAAGATGAATATTTTGAACCAATTTTGCTTCATAATTTGAAAATATGAATTTGAAGGCGGGTAAGATGAAATCTTCCAAGTTTGATGAAGCTATAGAACTAGATAATATGTCAGATGTAGAGGAATCTTAAACATTTGTAATTTTTATATTTTTTATATTTTTTCTTAAATAAATATTATTTGTTGCATTTTGTCTGGATTTAAATTTATGCTTTATACATTTTTTTAACTCTTCAATTCCAAAGTATAAACTAAAATTTTTATTATTTTTAGACTTTTAGTCTTAACTGTCGCAGCTTTTAAAATTATTAATATGTTATGATTTTATTATTTGTATTATTGGTTTTGTTGTTGTTGTTGTTTTTGCTGATGCTGCTGCTATTGCTATTGCTATTGCTATTGCTATTGCTATTTCTATTGCTATTAGTATTATTATTGGTATTGTTGTTATTAACCGCAGACTCGTTTGGTAAAGACACACAACATGACCACAGTCAAGAAAATTGCAGAACAATGTCGTCAATTAAAATTAAGCTTGAATAACGAGTAGTTTATTGTAAATTTTAATCAAATTATATTCTTTGCATGAAAATTAGGCTTTTAGTGTTGACTTAAAAATATAAATACATTTATATTAAACTTCTTTTAAGTAAATAATAATTAAAATTAAACAAATGTACTCTCCTAGACTGTACAAATACCTAGATTCTTTTGTACTGTATATACCGACAGTACACGCCTTCGGTTCGTTATTACTTACACACACTCTTTTGGTACAGACACACATACATGACGTTTCTGCCCCCGGCCCTGATTATAAGGGCCCCACAATATTATTCTAAAATACTTGGAACATAAAATGTTGTCATCCAACTATGAGTTTGGTCCACTTGAGTATTTATTCACTTTGCTTATCCAATGTGTTCGATCTTGTATCCTGGGATAAACTGTTCCCCAGATCTATTGGAAAGATACATTTCAGTTTTTCCTCTAAGTTGTCTCATACATCACGCACCTCTGACCCTTTAGTAAAAGTAAATTCAACCTAACGTCTGACCGCGTCAACCTTGTTGCACCGGCTAATACAATTGAGTGTCTGCATTATTTAATAGAAGAACCCAACCTGCAATGTGAAATGGACTGATTCTCTATCCCATGGTTTTCAAGTAACAAACGGAGTAAGACAGGGAGCGGTTTACATATGTAAATATCTTGGAATATGGGATTATGCTTATGTCATTATTCTTATGTCCCCAAGTAGGAATGGTTTACAGGAAATGACAAATAAATGTGAGAAAGGAATTGAGTCTTTGCCATGAACTCAAATTTTCCAATACCTTTCTTTCACTTTAGAGCCCAATGTCGTAGACCTTAGATATTTCAAAATAAGAATTTGGTTTAATTAAATAATGTCGCAGGGTTATACCTTTATTACTCCTCTCCTTACTCCCCCTCCTTCCCTTCTTTACCCTTATCCTTTTACTCCCCTTCCTTCCTTTCTTTTCCCCTTTCTTTTCCTTTCTTTACCCTTATCCTTTCCCCCTTCCTTCCTTTCTTAACCCCTCTCTTCTTTACCCTTATCCTTAGCCCCTTCCTTCTCTTCTTTACCCTTATCCTTACCCCCCTTCCTTCTCTTCTTTACCCTTATCCTAACTCCCCTTCCTTCTCCTCTTTACCCGTATCCTTACTCCCCTTCCTTCTCTTCTTTACCCTTATCCTTACTCCCCTTCCTTCTCTTCTTTACCCTTATCCTTACTCCCCTTCCTTCTCTTCTTTACCCTTATCCTTACTCCCTTTCCTTCCTTTCTCAAGGTTAGTTGGAGCAGCTCCCAGGATACTCACGGTTCTAAAGGTTAGTTGGAACAGCTCTCAGGATACTCATGGTTCTCAAGATTAGTTGGAGCAGCTCCCAGGATACTCATGGCACTTCTTGCCACAGATTTTGAGTTTACCTTCAACATCTTTATCTGATGAACAAGCATGCTCTGATTATCCTTTACGAGAGATCTCCTCCTCAGCAGAATCTGATTAGTTTGAAGAAATTGATATCAGGGACACTGCTCTTAGCATTCCTTGTCCTAGGACTTATAGGATTCAGAGCTCTTGTGTTAACATTAAATCGAATGGAAACCCAACCTATTACTGTTTTCTACACAGGGCTTTGCCTTCAACTGTATTTTACCAAAACACTTCAAGCAACATATTAGAAATAACAACGCTGAGTTTTCATTTCTAAATTCTAAATTCAAAATATTTGAGCGAGGTCAACAAGTTTCTTCAATTACCTGATTTGTCTGATACAGTGATACCCATAAAACTATGGAATAGGAAGATGACATTTTAGCTATCATAAAGCAAATAATTTGATCATTAGCTTGATAATCAACTATTTGATCAGTAGCTTGATAATCAACTATTTGATCAGTAGCTTGATAATCAACTTTTTTATGAGAAATACACAATTGCTGTTCATAACTTGAGTCTAACAGTCGTCTCAGGGGCGAATGAAAGAAAACTTGGACAAGTGGACTTTTAATAGTAAGTTATATCAAGTTATATCAAGTTATATCAAGTTATAACTTTGAAAATTTCAATGAGCGTAAGCCACAGAAATTGTGTGATGACCGGCCCAATTCGCTAAAGGAAAAGAGTCTTGGTCACAAACTTAAATTTTCTAATTCCTATATGTTTGCAAGCTGAGAATGTAAACCTTTGATATTTCAAACCAAGACTTTTTGACCCAAAAGAATTTATAGTTTAAAACATCTTAGGTCTGCGACATTAGGTTGCAAAGATATAGGAATAAGAAAATGTGTCAAAACCTCAAATTTTTTTTATGTTTTAAAAAGTGTCTAGTAAACAACATCCATAACACTTTAGTATGGTCATAATGTCGTCTTCCTATTCCATTGTTTTCTGGTTATCTCTGTACGAGGTTACCAAGTCGTTCTAGTAATTTCGCATAAATGTACACTTCTTAATTAATTTTTTATTAATCATTAATATTAGTCAGAATATTCAAAATGTTACAGATCGTCATTACAGAGTCTAATCCTTTTGTGGGTAACCAAGTAAGGTTATTTTTGAGCTGAATCGTTTAAGATTGAAAACGTGAAATTTACATTCATTTGGCGTGACAAGCGCGATAAATTCCGCACAGTCGTCGCTTTGGTTTCATCTTTGTGGGTAACCACCACCATGCACAATTTACAACTTATTAAAATACAAGAAAAAAAAAAACATTTCAAAATTTAAATGTACAAGCAAAAGAACAAACGTTCCAATGTGTCCTTTCAGATTAAATTAATACTCAAAATCATTCAACCAGTTCCTCACAAACTGGAAGCGATCAGCTAGCTCCGAACCTAAATATAAACATATCAAGTTTAGTTTCAGTTGATGTAAAAAATATACATAAATGTCGTCAGTGATTAGATTGTATTTGGTTTTTGTGCAGTGCAACATTGATGGAGAAAATAAAAATGGCGATCAAGTGTTTGTGTCAAACCTTATAGAAATCCAACGTTGTCAACCATTATCTATAAGACCCCCCCCCCCGTCCATCCATCTAATGTCGTCTTTAACCTAAAATCCCCTCTCGGAGACACCAAACCAAACAATTTTAGTCCCGCTTTTCTTTGTTCTCCGACAACGGAGTCTAAACACTTTTATTATTGTGAACCCATTTCAAAAGTTAAGCAAAGAATATTTTCATATAAAGAATTAGTGACTTTCGTTAACAATTAATTGTCATTCTTTTCAGAAGTTTTAATATATAAAAAAAAACGTCTTAGGACTCTCCGACGGTTTTAACCTACAGATCCTTAAATAGATCGTAAGAATCTTTTCATTATAAAATTCGTAAACCATTGTAATAATTTATTTATCATTATACATTTAATTTTTTAGGAAATAAAAAGTTTCTCTGCATTATCGATTTTTGATTTGAGTGTTACCCCGTTGTCTAACTGTTCATTATTGAGAATCTTGCTGCTATTTGACAACATTTCGATCTATGGAAGCGTCGAAGTTCCAAGAAAGCCTCGAGATGAACCCAACTACTCCTCTCCACAAGGATACTCTCACTTTCGAGATTAATCCAACTACTCCTCTCCACGAGGATACTCTCACTTTCGAGATGAACCCAACTACTCCTCTACACGAGGATACTCTCACCTTCGAGATGAATCCAACTACTCTCCACAAGGATACCTCTAATGGTCAATCTCCTGAAACCCCTCATCAGAAAGTTCAAAGATGTACAAGAAACACTCCCTGAAAACTACCAGGATGCATGATCTGTCAAACTCCTACCAACCATGTCTTCAATCTAGACAAGGAACCGAGCATCGACGAATCCAGCTCAACACCCCTGCCCTCCATCAACCCCTCTCAAATCCCTACCGATCATCTCATCCTACTGTTCACCCACAGGTTTCGTACTTTAATCCAGCAGAAGAATTTTGAAGTCATAGAAAGTACCAACATATTGCTTCAGAAAACACTCAAGTCAAACCTTGATTTCCATATGTATGACTGCTCCGCCCTCGAGGCCGTCTACAAGACCGCCTTGGACCTCCTTGGCACCCACGTCACCACCTCCTCCACCAAATCTGACCCTCTGACCAATCCAGGGTCATCTACTAAACCGGACTCTACTACCAAACTTGGGTATCCCACCAAACCAGACTTCTCAAATGCACCTGAGTCTCCAACCAATCTAGACCCTCTGTCCAACCCAGGGTGTCCAACCAGCCCAGTCAAACCTGACCCTCCGATTGTACCAAATCCTTCAAATGAACCAAGCTCTCCTACCAAACCAGGTTCCTCAAATTCTCTGGTTTCCCCAACCTATCTTAACCCTCCTATTGAACCAGGCCCTCCGTCCAATCCAGGAGCTTCGACCAACCCAATCCAACCGGATCCACCGACGTACCCTAACCCTCTTATTGAACCAGACCCTATGTCCAACTCAGGGTCTACAACCAAACCAGGCGAACTTGTTTCTCCAACCGATCCCAACCCTACTATTGATCCTGACCCTCTGTCCAATCCAGGGGCTCCAATTAACCCACTTGAACCTGGTCCTCCAACTAATCCTAACCCTACAACCAATCCAGCTCATCCAATTGATCCTGACCCTCCGACCAATCCTAACCCTCCAACCAACCTGAAGTCCCCAACCAACCCTACTCCTATTGAACCAGACCTTCTGTCCAATCCAGGGGCTCCAACCAACCCACTCGAACCTGGTCCTCCAACTAATCCTAACTCTACGACCAATCCAGCTCATCCAATTGAATCTGACCCTCTCGCCAAGCCGGTCCGACTCATCGGGCCTGATCCCCAACTAACTCGGATCCAATCCTACCGCAGGCTCAAGCAACTATTCGCGGAAGAACGGAAAACTGCATGGAAGCAAGGAATCTAGCTCCGGGACCAAGCTCACTGCTACAATAGACCCGGAATGAGTTCCACGCAAATCACACCGAAACTGACCATCAGAATTGCATTCTAAGCTCAAACTAAAACTCCACCCGGAACTTGAAGAAATCAATCAATAGAGCTATACCCAACATCAACGCAGGAAACAACTATTTGAACATTTCAATTTTCTTAGAACACAAAACAGGAAACAATTTAATTTAAATAACTTAAAATTCCTTAAAAAGAAATAAACCTTAAATTTATGGTCCTTGTTATTGACACAATTATTCGCATTTCTGTATTTAATTAAATAATGGTCTTTTCTAGTTTAATTATTCCCTTTATCTTAGCTCTTTCATTTAATTTATGTTCAAGATTTCAGCCCATTCTCAGTTTACATATTAATTCTATTTTTTTCTTTCTTCCTTTAAATTATTTTAACAAATAAACACAGGAGAATGTGCGTCACGATTTCAACTTTACTTCACTGCTTTAATCTCATAAGTTATCATTTGTTGAATTGTATTAATTAATGTACCTCTTAATTTACTTCTGTTTATTTCAATCAATCGATCTAGTACCTATCAATCATTCAAACTACTTATTTCAGTATATTGTTAATGGTTTTCCTTTGATTCTTGTATGTTACCATAACATCCTCGAACCCTGCCTGGGGCCAGTGTCAACCATTAACTAAAAGACCCCCCCCGTCCATCCATGTAATGTCGTCTTTAACCTAAAATCCCCTCTCGGAGACACCAAACCAAACAATTTTAGCCCCGCTTTTCTTTGTTCTCCGACAACGGAGTCTAAACACTTTTATTATTGTGAACCCATTTCAAAAGTTAAGCAAAGAATATTTTCATATAAAGAATTAGTGACTTTCGTTAACAATTAATTGTCATTCTTTTCAGAAGTTTTAATATATAAAAAAACGTCTTAGGACTCTCCGATGGTTTTAACCTACAGATCCTTAAATAGATCGAAAGAATCTTTTCATTATAAAATTCGTAAACCATTGTAATAATTTATTTATCATTATACATTTAATTTTTTAGGAAATAAAGAGTTTCTCTGCATTATCGATTTTCGATTTGAGGGTTACCCCGTTATCTAACTGTTCATTATTGAGAATCTTGCTGCTATCCGACAACAAACGTATAGAAACAGCTACGTATAGCAACAAGGCGTATTTTCTGGGAGAACATTTTTAATATTTTTGAGAAATTAAACGTTTTTGTAAAACATTGTAGCTTATCACTATCATTATCATAATTCCTAATTTTTTAACATACCCTAGACATTAAAGGAGCAAAATAGTTTAATGTGTACATTTGTACTGATCTCTATTGTGGTTAAAGTCCCCCAGATTTTATTATGTATTGAAAACATAAATTAATGATTATATGGTTATACATAAAATTGCTTGTTAATATAAAAAAATTATTTTATAAAAGTGCTATCTACAATTTTATTTTTAGAAAAAAAATTCTTATAAGTATAAAAAAAAGTTCTCCAGTAATGCTAATATGATTTCATAAAATGTTATTTAATTTCTCAAAAATAGAAAAAATGTTCTCCCGGAAAATACCCCTTGTTGCTATATGTAGCGGTTTCTATACGTTGGATTTCTATAAGGTTTGACTCCCAAGTGGTTATTTGAAAATCATATTTTTATAAGCTAAATGAGGTTTTTTATCCAAATTTACAAAACTCAGTTTTATGATTTTGAAAGGCTAATCTTGGCTTAAATTTTGCACATGTTTCGCTTATTTATATAAGTAGTTATAAGTATTAGTAAAGTTGGTTATCAAATAAATATTGAAGTTATTGAGTAAATTATTAAGTAATTATTAGTTTATGAATTAGAGGATGGTAATAAAGAAATTTGGTAACCTTTAACATCTGAAGTGAATTCTCCAAAGTGCACATCTATTTCTGAGGGAAAATATATTTTTTTTTGGACAATTGTCAGTTTATAAAACTATTTTTATTATTATCATCATTTAAAAATAAATTACATACTTATGCTTATTAACTTTTATAGAGCAATTTGTGGCAATTTGTAACAATTTGTAAATTTCATTCTCATTTAGGATTTTAAAGTAGATTGAATAATATTTTGAGGTTGTATTTGTTACTAGAACTGAATCACAAAGAAAATATTTTCATAATTTTAACGATCTAACGACGCTACAGTATAAGCAAGTATTACAGAAATCCACTAAAATGTATTTAAATATCAGCAAATTTAATTTTATTCTATCCAGTACTAAAGAACATTTGGATTTATGTAAAAATTCATGATTTCACAATGCCAACTCCATCTGGAGTCTCAAATTCTACTTTTTCCGAGGATCATTCATCATCTTTCATTATGGCATGCTGGAAGTCGATGGTGGCCATTTTGAACATTTGGTACATAAAAATCATGTTAGCGGTTTTTTTTGTTGTAAATTTTCTATTGTAAAATGTAAAATGTAAAAAGTTCATGTATTTTTATTTTTGATCCCTTTCTTAAGTCAACCTTTGTTGCAGTAATGCATAATCATACTGTAGCGTCATTTTTGCTATATAGAGTACACAATACACAAATATATATATAAAGAGATTTTATTTGTAAAAACACACGTATATCACGTAATTTAGGGTTATTTTTAGCCTTTTAAGATGCCGCAGGATTCAAAAGTTGGCGGGCGCTACTGCAGAAGTTTTAAAAAAATGCATTTAGTAAAAAGGCACAAAGTTTACCTATAGACCAAAGCCAATTGTGCATTTTTGCAACTACTTAAAAAAAAATCATCGAAATTTGCTTTAAAGAAAACTTTTTTCACAGTTTAGTTTTAAAGAATTTTCGTTTACAAATTATTATGTCAGAGTTGACTATTTAGATTTTAAAATTGTTTGAAATGACTTACCTAAACTATCACACCATTCCTGGCCTGCTTGTTTTCGTCGCAATTTGTTAATACAAACCTATGGAAATGATTTTATATTGTTATCTATCCACTTATATAAACTAACTAGACCTGAATTGCACGGTGTTGCCCTTAAAAAAAATGGAATTTTGAAGAAAAAAATTGGTTTGGAAAAAGCATTTATTTTTAAAAAGGATAATCGAAATATTTAGCTTTTTAGATTACTTACAGTTGGTACCCATGGGTTCCCTAAAAAAATGTCATCCTATTTTTTCCAGTTATTTGGCCAGCTAAAGCTAACATTGACAAATATATTTAAGTGAAGAACTTTATTATAAAGATAATCTCTGTATCTCTGTCTAGATTGGTTGATTGTCCGATCAGAACTCGTAAACCTCATAACCGATTTGCCTCAAATTTGTATCAGGAAACTCAAAAGAACTGCACGGAACTACGGAAAAGAAATTTTAAGTTTAATTAATTTTGCAGGAAAAATTGGGTTTCCAAGCGAGCATATTTGTTTGTATTTCCCATCAGTTTTTAATATAATTCATTAGGGCGTAATTTCAAGTGACCCTCCATTTTTTGTGTTGGCTGATACTAATATATTTTCGCAAACCATCCCTTTAAATATAATTTAAACTTTAGTACAAACTGAAATGTCGTCTTTTTCTGACCTGAAGCACTTCCGGTTTATCCTTAAACATGACACTCTTGTTGAAATACATTTTGTGTAGCACTTGCTTCACAAGATTGAACCTTAGTCCTGCAATAATGATAATGATGTTGATAATAAGAATAATATTGATGATTATAATAATAATATAATAATAATAAAAAAGATAATGATAATAATAATAATAATAAAAATAATAATAATAATAATAAAAATAATAATAATAATAATAATAAAAATAAAAAAAATCACATGTGATTACATTTTGGTTGGAATAGCACAAAAAATTGATCTGATTAATTTTAAAGCTATTTATGAATAAAAAAGAATTTGATTTTTCTGTGTAAGACTTTTCTTCTTAGGATTAGATATATACATCATTGTTTTAGATTGAAAATGATGTACAATATATTATTTCTTATATTCACAATCCCACCCTCGCTCTACCTGTTTGAGCCTCTGGCTCTGCTATCCCCCCCTCTGCATCCCTGTTCATCCAACATTGGTTGAGAATATCTTTCAGCTTCTTACTTAGTTGATCTCCAGACTAAACATATATCATTGGTTGATTTATTTACCTCCTCTTTGTCATATGTTGTTAGGTAAGCTCGGATATCTAATCTGTTTACTACGATATTTATTACATGTATATATTGAGATATTTACCTCCTCTTTGTCATATGTTGTTAGGTAAGCTCGGATATCTAATCTGTTTTCAGTAATCATAGTTATCTTGCAAACCTTTAGTCTAAAATATATATTTTATTAATATATATATTTCCACAAACTCTGATTTTTTAATCGCTATATCTTTGCAACATGTCGTAGACCTCGGATATTTAATTTTTTTACAATGTTAGGTCTCCATGTTAAAATTTATTATGAGGGGAAACTTTTTTGTGCAACAATCTTTTTTATTCTAACTTACTTGTTTGTTTGAACTGACTGTACAAGAGGTTCACTAGAAGAACCAGAACTGGACTACAAAAAAAGTTTATAAATGTTTTTTTTTTAACATTCACTTGTTTTAAAACAGTAATTTTATATGTTCCTTCGTAAAATTAAAAATGCATTAAATATTAAAAAATGAAAACCTCCTGAATGTTAGTTTTCTTGGAACTGCCTAGTGGTCCTCTATACGCCTCCTCCCCCAAAACAATACTTTAACAAAAAAAATGGTCCTTCAACATTTTTTATGAAACTATTGTATAATTTATTACTCATGGTCACTTCTTTCAATTTAAACACGCTAAAAAGTAATAATCGTTCTATATATTATAGTCGGTCAACCCGAGTAGACATGTGTGTGTTGCTCCAGATGGCTAGTTAACTTGGAATTCGACCCCTTGGAAAATATGTCAAACCTGTCACTCTGAACTGTTAACACAAACATAAAAAACAGCGAATCTTCTTCTTTCCCTAGTTACTCTTAAAAAAGTACTGTGCTCCATCAATTAACAGTGAAGATTTATCAGTGCTTGATTCATCACTAAAACGTAAACTGTCTCCTCTTCACCATCATATATCAAGATGTACCAATCCAGAGATTTAGAAACATTAGGAGACCAGCTCCCCATTCTTCTTACAGAATTCCTGGAAGAAAACAAAGAACTGTTTGCTGATGAGAAAAAACAGCATTCAAAAGGTTTTATCTCCCATCCTAATAAGACCCCCACAGAACTCAAACATCTAAAAATAATTTTGAGGAAGAAAGCCTTTTCCAGAGCCGGCACTGATGAGGACAGGTAAAAGTTCCATTCCTGTCTGAAAGCACTTAGTGAGCTTAGAAAAGTTGAAAAAAGAATACTCCTTCTCAAAACTACTCCACAATCAAGAAAAAATGTTTCACAAAACAGTTGGGAATTTTCTGAACAAGCTGTCAAGGGATCATTACTACAGGAGAAATTGAAACCAACCTTTGACCGGGATTTGCAAACACCTACTACCCAGAAAAATACAGCACACACAGTATCATAGACTTAGACATAGAACTGTTTAAACTGGTTCCCCTTTGTGTCAATAACTCATGAATCTCCAAATTTCCAACCATTTAATTGTGAGCCCCTACACCCAAAGGATGTAAAATATATAATAAAAAGTGCGAATATAAAATCCTCTCCAGGTTCTGATGGTATCCCGTGCTGTCATCATACCACATTTTTAGAAAACGAAAAACACTAGACTGGGACCAAGAGACTCCATTTCTCAAAACCACTTCTGAATAACCAAACTATACTAATGCTAAGTCTTGTATGGCACCTATTTTTTGGCAAACCCTGTCAATCAGGAAATGCGATATCCAGATAAAAGAGTATTATTACTAAATTGTTATAAACTTTTATATTGTTTAATGTAATTTTGCTTTAAAGACATATATTAATGATGAATATATATATATATATAGCACTTGCTACTACCTATTTATAACACTATTATTTTGGTTCGCAGAGCTATAAAGTTTTGTAAAGAAATTTTTCTTTATCGAGATGGTAAACGCCTTTTTAGATATTATTTTGTCCAGAGCTTTAGCAAGTGACAAATAGAGTAACCCTGTAGTTCTACTTTATTCTAAACTAATTACCTAGCAGTCAGCTTTTCAGGTTTAAAGTCCAAATGCACAATTGTAAATCCTTCTGCTTCCTCATTTATACACGTAAACCCATCATCTTTCAAACATTTTACCATTCGGGCAGTTCTGGTGGCACTGAGCGAGGTGCTCCAATATCCTCTAAAAAATTATTTTAAAAAATTCACTTTAGTATTTTTGAATTATTTGCCCCCCACGATCTAAAAGTTGCATGACCCGAGCTGGTACAACATGTACTTTATATGCACTGTATACTGTACTGTCCAGTCTGGACTAACCATGGAAAAGTCGACCCAGCACGTTTTATGCAACAAATGTAGCCTGGCAAGTACTAGTTTGAGCTACTTACTCTAATTTTAAGTCTTTCAGGTCTTTATGAAGAACTCGACCGTTCCTGATCGGTATTTGGAAACTAAACAAACAAAGATAATTAATCGTTAAAAACAGAAGAAGGTCAAATCGCTGGTACGAATTTGTGACCTCGAATATCGTAGATTATAAATTCATAACAATTTTTTCTTCTAAATGTTTTATAATTTCAATCTTACTTGAAATTACTTTAGTTCAGGAGAACTGGACACTTGCCAAAAACTTCAATTCTCTAGGCATCATATCTTTGCAACCTGAGGAGGCTTTTGATATTTCAACTGTTAAATTTATGCAATATCTAATTAATAAATTTTGAAAGGCTTACACCATCAGGCTCCAAAGATTCAAAGATAAGAAAGTTATAGTTTGTAGCAAGTGATCAGTTCTGTTCTTTCTGTAGATATATGGAAATATAGGGACTGTTAGTTTATTTTCAAGTGGCCCTCCATGCAAAGAGGGCTATGTCCGATTTACAATGGTCCAGCCTTAGACGCTTTGTCTGATCAATTGTATCTAGTAATTAAATATTCATGTTTTTGTTAATTTATACTTTTTATTTATTTTTGTGGTTTCCCTGCAAGAGGGACTGACGCACTTCTTTAATTTACAAGTAAATAAAAAGAAGCTTTATTAATTGACGGCTTCACTTTGTTTCCATGTTTTATTGTATCCGGATGCTGTTTAAAAGCTTGATATAAATCAATATTTAAGTCGAAAGTCGTCTTCATAATATTGATGATATTCGCCTTTAAACCTTAAACCATGGCAAAGAAAAAATTAGGAAACCATTGAGAGAAATTGTTTTGTTCTCACCTTTCCGCAGCCTGAGATGCACCCACAATCTTGAACATCTCCTCTCCCAAGCTAATTAATACAAGTTCAGGTTTTTCTATTTATTCCGTTTCAGTGTAGTTTTTGACTTGTAAGTGACCTGTAAGTAAATTCCGTGGTCGACGCCATTTTTGCCTCCAGAGAAGAGGTAAATACATTTTTAACCAGCTCATCATTGAAACCTTTAAACATTTAATTTTACTTTTAAATAATGTTTTATCTTAATATCAAGACAAAAATTGGAAACATATTATCTAAATATGAACAATAATATATTTAAATATAAAATTTAAAAAAACTTTCAACGTAATTTCGTTCCCTATTTGAAAAAAGTGGCTTGTTAGATGCACATTAACTGTACACTTAAAAAATTATTTTAAAAGTATGTAAATACGAATTAAACAAAAAATCCGCGAAAATTATTGTTATTAAATTTTATGCTTATGCTGCTGTTTTCAGATTAAAACCCCCGTTAACTGAACTTTTCAAAACTTCAATTTTAACCTTATACTTCACCTTGCATGAAAGTTGGCTGAGGCCTGAGATTCAAGCCATCAAGACTTAGTTCAGGGGCTTCACGTGGGCTTTCAAGATAAACATTTGCAACTTATTTTTCATATCCAATGGGTGATATAAAAAAATCCTCATCCTGGGAGAAACATTTTCTTCCTTAAAAAGAATTATATATAATTATGTTCAATTCTGAAAAAGCGCGCTAAAGTTTAGTTTAAATAATTAATCATGTTTGGCAGAAAGTTTGAAGAAAGATGATGACATTAATACCCTTATAAAGCGATCACCCCGTCCGCCCTACTGTTCAATAAGGATATCTAGCTCCTCACCCAGTTTGGCTTCTACTAGGCAGAACGTAACTCTTGATTTTCTCTCTAGCATTCATAATGAACAATGAGAAGCGTAGAATGAATTTATTTGATGAATAATCTAATAATCCATCTTTCATAAATCAAACAATATAACAGACACTCATTCCTTGGTATCGTATCCGACATCATCTTGGATTTAGCAGCTCAGCAGGACTTGCCTGAGTAGACAGCAGTGCCGCCTGCAAACTCTGCAGAATCAGCTAAACATACTAATCTTATCTTGGACCGGGATACACTATAACTGGGTAAGAAAAATCTAGGTATTTTTATCTCTGGACGGTCAACACAACCCTTCAATATCTCCTTCCAGACCACATAATCTTCCTCAGGTAGTAATTCCTCCCATTCTTTACCTTTCATTCTTCTATTAAATAACTTAATAATGAGCTTCACAGGTTCTAAAAACCACAAGTATCAAAGAACTCAGATATCTTTCCAACTTTTATACTCCAGATCACTTGCACACTGGTCAATAATTTCTCAGCATCTACTATCATCTTCACAAGTTCACAAGTTAGGTTTCTTTTCCCCTCTTTGTTTCTTGTTTAGGCTTAATTCACCCAGTCCCGGAGATGATTCATCCTGCACCGAGTCCCACTTATACCTTAACAGTTTCATAGTACCTCCAAGTCCTCCTTCAGCTTTCTCTGAGGATTTCTCTCCACTTTTGATTACAAATATCATAACGGACCAGGTGATCTCCTCGAACCAGGAGATCTCATCAATTCAGGAAATCTTAACAAACCAAGAGATCTCGAACCAAAAGAACACATCAGACCAGGATATCTCACAAAACCAGGAGATCTCTTCAAACCAGGAGATCTCATCAAACCAGGAGATCTCATCAGGCCAGGATATCTCACAAGACCAGGAGATCTCTTTAAATCAAGAGATCTCTTCAAACCAGGAGATCTTACAGACCAGGAGATCGCATCAGTTTCAGAGGGTTTAGTGGGTCAGGGTGGAGAGTGTGTGACAACTGTTTTCGTTAGATTACTGAAGTTAGGCACACTTGTCCGCCAGTAACTGGATTGGTGTCCAGACTGGTGTTCACAGGTTTGATTCCCATACTCCAGAGAAACCTGTGGTTTCAAAAACATCTGAAGCTGACATCTAGTTGAGCAGTTATGACCACCTAATGAATGTAGGGGGACAGAGGGGCAGTTGTCAACAACTCCCACAGTAAAAGGATGCATGCTTTCTAATCAACAAGAAAGAAACTTTATATGGATGGGTCCAAGTGTATGATGAGGAAGAGAGGAATGGTGAACAAGCAGGGAGAGTCTATGGTTGCTAGCTATAGGTATCTGGGGGCATCCAATCCGGGCTTACAAAGGATAGGGAGCAATGCTCGTGTGAAGTTTCCTATCTGTATTGCACCCAGGCCTCATTCCTATATATCAGAAAAATTGCTGCACTCTATTATTCTCAGGCATAAGCGTTTTTAAATGGGTTTAAGGTACTACTCAAGCAACCCCTTCCCCTTCAGAGTTAGAGCGCTTCCTCCCCCTTCCCTGCATATCAGAAATTTGCGAAGAACGACTCATACCGAAGAACCTAGTGCCATACAAATTCGTAAAGTTGCAACATTCGAGTAACAAGTATGATTAGTAGCGATCACTATCGATAATTTTTCGCTGTAAGCCCCATTTTTTGCGAACACACCCTTTAAAAGTTTAAAATATTATGAAACCCTTAATAAAAAAACAAAAAATATTTGTCAATTTTTTTGAGTTTTTTTCTAAACGCCCTATATTTTTTTTTTATAAAAATCTATCTTATTTAAAACTTCATTGATATCTAGCAGAACTATAAAACAGAAAAGGAAGACGACTGTTAGACTGCTGTTTGAAATAGTCCAATACACTACACATGACACACATCAACTGAGGAGTTTACACATTTTATCTCTATATATATTTAAAGTTGTAATCTCTGCTTGTCTGTTTGTTTGTATGTCCAATCATAACTCAGGAACCTCTTGACCGATTTGCCTCGAATTTTGATTGGGAAATTTGGGAGAACCGCGGGAATGTTCTAATCTTGGTTTTGAGGTACTAAATTTGAGTGGGTATACTTTAATTTAAAGGGAAAAATGGCTCTAACAAAAAATTTTCGGGATAGTGGGGTAAAACAGCAGGAGTAACTACGAGTAACAGCTGGGCAATGCTAGGTTCTCAAGCTAGTAACAACATACATATCTTTAGCCTATTTGACTGATTTATGGGTCTCACTGTATTATGGGGGTAAGCCATATTCTAGGTAATGCTAATTAACTGTGATCTGTTTTTTCGATCACATTTATTCTTGAAATTCCTGATGGATTTAATCTGGTAAACTTCTTTCACCAGGCATCCTGGCTCCTCTTCATCTTGTAGAACTAGGCAGAGAGAATACTAACAGTTCCACATATAAAAACTTAGATAGGATTTTAAAAATTTCAAAATAATTTCAGAAAACTTTGATTAAATCGCATACAATCTCATAAAGAAGCTCTTGAAGTTTTAGAATTATGAATAGCTTATACTCGAGGGTGTAATTGGGGTTGTAAATCGTTTTGAAAACGTTCCAATTAAACAAACGTTTTTTGTTTGGGTTTTAGATCGCTTTCAAAAACGATCATTTCATTTTTGGCAAGAGATCGTTTCTAAAAACGACCCAATCATTTTGAACTTTTAGAAACGAATAACGATTGCTTTTGAAAACCATCATTTTTATAAAAACGAAAAGGGACCGTTTTGTATACAATTGATTTTTTAAAAAGGATTGTTTTTGAAAAAAAAATTGTCGTAGATAAATATGTTAATGATTGTTAAATGAAGGGTTGTCGTTAAGGATTGTTAACGAATGGTCGACATTAATGATCATTAAGAAAACAATGAACCTTATAAAAAAACGGTCGCTTAAAAAAAGACGATCGATTTTGAAGAAAAAATTGTCATTGGTAAATATGCAACTTTTTCGAATGTCGTCTTACATGCAGGTGAATGGTAGTGGGGGAGCTAAAACTTCTTGATATTTTCTTTAAAACTACTAAATGATAAGCCCTTCAGGTCAGTTTCCTCTCTCTCGTTTTGTTAACAAAGGTGTTAACAATCATTAACAAAGGGTAGTTGTTAAAAATTGTTAACTGAATGACGAGATCTATAAAAAACGATTGTTTTAAAAAGAACTGTTTTTAAAAACGAAATTTTTAAAAAACGATTGTTTTGAAAAAGATCGTTTTGTTTTTCGGTTTTTTTGTCGTCGTTTTCATAACGAAATAATCGTTTAAAAAAATAAAAATAATCCTGGGTGTAACACGTATTTTTGTGATGAAATTTGTGAAAATTTGGAAATTATCTTTTAAACGAACTAAAGATGTAATTTCAAGTAACCAACCATTTATAGAACATGGCTTGTCCAATTCACAACGGTACCCTTAAAAGCTTCATCTAATCAAGAATGAATGATATCTTTTTTCAAATATAATTTTGGATTCTCTATAAAAGCCACGTTGGGATTTTTGCTTTCCGAAATAATAGTGTTAATTGTAAGAATTGAACACTTTTTCAGCTAAAAACAAAGATAACTTCATCATCATTGATCGGATAAAGGATTATGAATCAGGCAAATCACCCTGAAAGTGGAAGGTACAGGGTGTCCCAAAAAACATGGGAATTCAGTGACGAATTTGATATCGTCTTTGTTATGCATTAGCATTGTAATACCTAATTTCAAAAGCCATAGTATTATTATGTCTGTAGAGTTTATTTTATGAAAAGGGTAAATGGCTGTAAAGATATTGTATTTGCAAGATGAACAGTGAAGACTGACAAGTTTACTTTGTTTGTGTACTGTAATTTTCTTGTTTTACTAACCGTATGCAGTCAAAACATAAACAAACAAAATGTGAACATAGCAGACGAAACTCTTACAGATTACAACTTTCTCAGTAGGTATCACTATAGTAAATCAAAGAATTATTTGAAAAGACGATATCCAATTCGTCACTGAATTCCAAATTTATTGGGACACCCTGTATTTAAAATTACAATGACAATCTTTTTAAAATGCATGAGAAAACCTTCAGAACAGATTACCTTGGGGGGATTCTTTTGCAGTGTAGTCTTTCTTATGTTTAAATCTAAAATTCGGAAAATTGATGAAATTAAGACCCGGCCACAGCTGTTTATTAGAGTTTAAAATTATTAATAAGTAAATCTGCTTACCCAGTTTCATGTCAGCATTCTCATGGGCCACTCCTTCCCAAAGAAACAGAACCCTAAATAGTATTTCAGCATAAAAGCTAATAAAAAATTCTAGTAGCGGGGAAAAAAATTAATCCTCAACAAAATAAGTGAATGTCATTGCGATGTTAGGTATAAATTGGATACAAATACGTCAAATAATATCATTATGATGACTGAAACATTCAAATCAAAGTTTTATTAAATTGACATAATTTGAGGATATTTTACATCACTCTGTCAGAAAATGACGTCCTATTGAAATTAAAGGGTGTACGTTTTTACATTAATTTGATGTCTTTTTGTGATGTCAAAACGACGTTGAACACTCCAAAAAGATGTCAATTTGATGTTATTTTAATGTCCGTTGTCTTGCTGGGTTACAAAGAAGCTGTTTAAGCATTGATTGGGTGTATCATGGTGTTCACCTCTGATTGGCTAAAGAAAACGTTGAGAAAACATTATTATTTTATTCTTATTTTGCGGGAAATACAGGGTGTCCCAAGAAACATGACTTGAATATCGTCTTGATTTTTGATATAATTTGCTGCATTTATTTGTCAACCTAATCTTAGAAGTAAATCTCTAGAGATAGTAATCACAAAATTCCCCTAGTCCTGCCATTTCCAAAATGTGGTCTGCATTTTTTGTGCTTTCAACATTGCCCGAGATATGAACAATTTCGTTCAGATTTCGACAATTTTGCTTTTATTTAACAAAATTTAAATCTGAACCAAACTCTTTATATCTCCGGTAGTATTGAAAGCACAAAAAACGCAGACCACTTTTTGGAAATGCCAGGGCTAGGAGAATTATGTGATAATTGTTTCAAGAATCATGCACGATAAAGTAGATAGAAGACTAAATGACACAAATAAATTCAAATATCAAAGACGACTTTCAAGTCGTCTTGCTATTGTCATGTTTCGTGGGACACCCTGTAAATGAAAATACACTTCTTGATTCAAGGGTGTATATTTTCCTAAAATCATTCCCCCTCACCCTCTTTTGAAAATCTTTTTTTCCATAGAAGTTAGATACTTTTTAGGGGTTTATGCGCTGAATTGTAGAAAATAAATGATTTTTAGTGGACAAATATTTGGGCAAAGAGTATGAAAAAAGATGAAAACATATACATTTCCGGGGAAGAAAGTTCCAAACAGTGCTTAATTCCAAACCTGACACTCAGTGTCAGGTCTGGGCCAAATCACGGTTTGAAAATTTCTTCCCCTGCCTTTCTTGTCTGGAGAATACCTAGAATTTCCAAAGAATTTTTTGGGCGTTTTTTTCTCCGTGTAGAGAAGTGAATTGACACGATCTTCTACTTTGTTCACAGAATCTTCGTTTATTCCAACTATAGTCAGCATATTGTATCCATCTGGTCCAGGTCCATTCCTGACAAATATTTTAGATTATCTTTTAAAGGGACTGCACATATAATTTCAAGTGGTCTTTGTTAAAAAAAAAGTTACATGCTTGATTCACAATGGAACCCTTAAATAGTTTATCCCAGTAGAATTGAGGAAGATTTTTGTTATTTTGTCGCTAATATGGAGAAATCGCAATTGAAAAATTATAAATTTAAAAAAAAAGAATACAATTTTCCAAATGGAGGGTCACTAGACACTCTCTTTAAGAGTTTATATAGATTCAGAGGAACCATTGTGAATTGGACATGTCGCTCTTTTACATGGAGAGTCACTTAAATAACGTCAACATTCCCTTTAACAGAGATTCCTTGAAGCATATATGTTAACAATACAAACAAAATACTAGATGTCGTCTTTTCAAGACTTAGGGGTTTTCCGTTCCTGAGGCAGAAGCCCAAAGGAGTTCGGCACAAGCAGCGCTGAATTACAAGACAGAGAGAGAGCCTGCACGTAACAATTCCTTTGGGCGTCTGCCTCAGGGTTATTGTGAACGAAAAACACCTAAATCTTGAAAGGAAGACATCTAGTGTTACATTTTGCCTTGGAGAATAGCAAGAGTCAAGACAGTTCAAAAATTGATTTGATTTTTTTTCTTAATTTTCTTTTTAAAAAATATAAGGGCCTTTTAAGCATTATCTGTTGAATCTATGAATAAAAGGTGAGAAAAACATAAATACTTTTGGATAGGGCTGGGCAAAGTTACGTTAATGAAATGGAGCATTTCGAAAATTAACAGAAGAGTCTGTAAATGAACAGCAAAAACCGTTGATCTTTAAATCGTTAACGAAACAAATTAGTTTTTTAGTTAACGGTTAAAAACGTTAACTAAAAGCTTAAAATGGTAAATTTCTTTTTTTTCTGATTAAAAATTGCATGAATATTTGTTTTAAATTAAAAAATTTTATGCGTTTTGATGTTTTAAAATGTCGTCTTCTGTGTTTATAAAATGTTAACAAAATTTTAATTGCCGTAAAGGCCATTAATACTGTAATATACCGTTAACAGCTGTGCCATTTACAATTTTTTTAACCGTTAACAAATTTTTTTCGCCACTTTGCACCGTTAACGCTGTTAATTTTGTAATAATGGTACCATTATCAGCTATAAAGCACAATTGTTGAAAACTTTCGTTAACGCCGTTAATTAAAATGAGATAACTAACGGTAATTTTAAAAACCAGAAAATGGCGTTAACGGAACAAACGTTATGTTATTACCTTTATGATTAACGGCTAGCTGAAATTTTCATTTTTTAACGGTTGGAACAATAACTGTTAACGAAACGGCTAGAAAAAAATGGAACATGTCCAGCCCTATTTTTGGACCAACATTTTTATTGGACCGTTGAAGTTGACCACTCTTGAATAATCATTAATTTAAATAAATTTCCAACAAATGCTTTCCTTTCTGCATATTTCGAAACATCTAATATTTTTAACTGAAATAGTTAACATTTCAAATATTATATTTCTTAAAGGTACAGTCGAAGAAATATTCAATGACCCTTAATGTCCGATTTACAATGGTCCAGCCTTAGACGCTATTAACATTTCAAATATTATATTTCTTAAAGGTACAGTCGAAGAAATATTCAATGACCCTTAATGTCCGATTTACAATGGTTTCTTTTTTAACAATTTCTCTCATAAACAATGATGAAGATATCGTCGTTTTTTATTTCTAGAACAGAGATCAATTCTCTCAACTTTCTTCCCAGTCTTTGATTTTTAAACCTGCAAGCTTTTCAATAGTAAAACTACAATTTAAAATGTTTAATTTTCAGATGAATAACAAGGATATCTCTATAATTTCTTGACAAATTTTGATAAAAGTTAAAACGGTACCGTTGTGAATCAGACACTAGAAATTACGTAAACAGTCTCTTTAAACTGATGAATTGGCTCAGTTTTGTATATTTATATTTTTAAATAAAATGAATTATTCCTGTTTTTCATGATTAGCCAATTCAAAACTTACCTGGTATCAAAATGTACATTTGTAATTCCTAGTATAGATTTCAGATCCCTAAAATAAAAAATATCATTTAAGATTTTTTAAAAGTAATTTCAATTTATTTTGTATAAAAATATCAAAATACCTGATAGTAGCTCCTCGTTGTCCAATAATGAGACCAGTTTTATCACCCGGAATTCTCATAACCTGAAAAGATGAATCACTTTATTCACCCGGTTTAATTATGTATACTTGCTATTTTCATATCTCTAGTGATCACTTTATCCTCCCGGTTCAATTATATACCGGTTTAATAATTTTTACACCCTAGTGATCACTTTAACCTCCCGGTTCAATTTTATACCGGTTTAATAATTTTTATATCCTATAGTGTTCAATTTATCCTCCTTGTTCAATTATATACCGGTTTAATAATTTTTACACCCTAGTGATCACTTTATCCTCCCGGTTCAATTATATACCGGTTTAATAATTTTTGTATCCTATAGTGATCACTTTATCCTCCCGGTTCAGTTATATACCGGTTTAATAATTTTTATATCCTATATTGATCACTTTAACCTCCCGGTTCAATTATATACCGGTTTAATAATTTTTATATCCTATAGTGATCAATTTATCCTCCCGGTTCAATTATATACCGGTTTAATAATTTTTATATCCTATAGTGATCAATTTATCCTCCCGGATCAATTATATACCGGTTTAATAATTTTTATATCCTATAGTGATCACTTTAACCTCCCGGTTCAATTATATACCGGTTTAATAATTTTTATATCCTATAGTGATCACTTTATCCTCCCGGTTCAAATATATACCGGTTTAATAATTTTTATATCCTATAGTGATCACTTTAACCTCCCGGTTCAATTATATGCCGGTTAAATAATTTTTATATCCTATAGTGTTCAATTTATCCTCCCTGTTCATTGATATAACGGCGTAATCATTTTTATATCCTTAGTGATCACTTTATCTTCCCGGTTAAATTATATACCGGCGGACTTGATCCCTTCAAATCCTTTAAAAATGTATGGCCTAACCTAACTAGCTGGTCCAACCAGATTCAATAAAAGCAGTCTTTATTATTAGTTTATGTTCTAACCTTTGAAACCTTCTGTCTTGACTCCATGATAAGATTCTTTTTAAACTTTTATCTGAAAATAAAAATAGAAAATTAAAATTAAAATACGTTTTATAAAAGAACTTAAATTCCTTTTTGTTAAACTTGTGAAGACGACAACAGATGGTAATTTGTAAAATGTGTAACAAACTTTTAAAAATAAAGTTATTTCTTGTTTGATTAAAATCTTTTGTGTTTTTGATTATAATTCTCTTGTTAAAACATTATTTGATTAAATATAATTTATAGTAGGAAATACAGTTAAAGTTTTTAAATGTCTACAATACTACTTCAGCAGGGGTTTACTTTAAATTTAATACCCCCACCCCTTTCTTAATTAGCTTTGAAAACCAGTGGTGATTTATGAAAATATGAACCCTGGAGAGTGGAGATTGTAATATAATATGTTAATGTAAATAATCATAATTATTAATTTCAATATCAATTAAAGCACTCTAGATCAATAATTCATAATATATAAATAAACAATACAATGTTTTTTAGCATTTAAAATAAATTGCATTCGTTTGAATCACCCTTAAATACTTTCGGTAATTCTTGCAATTTTGTTATTTTGATGATGCATCAATAAATCACACTAATATTTTTCCTGTTTTATTACTTTGTCACATGCTTAACGCTTCATATAATTGGTAATCGATTTATGGACCCCCTCTCCTCCCTCCTATCAATTTATTACATTTTTATAATTGATTATGCGGCCGCATCACCCAGCGGCCGGCCCCTAGCCTGTCCTAGCCGCGGCGCTCGGCCCCCTAGCCTATTCTAGCAGCAGCGCTCAGCCA
>NW_019402175.1:42198-54202 GCF_000591075.1 Eurytemora carolleeae
TCGATAAATGGTCTCCATTGGTCTCCAATATCTTTATTGGTCTCCGTTGGTCTCCATATAATGTTTACGAAAATTTTGTCTACAAACTACTTTAATAAAATTAAAAAATTATAAATAAAAAATTCCAATAAATGGTCTCAATTGGTCTCCAATATCTTCATTGGTCTCCATAAAAATTTTTGACAAAAAATTGTTACAACCCACTCTAATTAAAATAAAATATCCCAATAAATGGTCTCCTAGGTCTCCAAAATCTTTATTGGACAAATGGTCTCCATTGGTCTCCAAAATGGTCTCCGTTGGTCTCCATAGAAAAATTTTACAGAAAATAAACTCAATAAAAAATTAAACCCCGCTAAATAGTCTCCATATAAATTTAACAAAGTAAAATAAGACCCATTTTCTCGAAAAAATAAATTACGGCTATCGCTCGGTCAAAATAATATCCAAATATCTATATAACTTATCCGCCGCTCGGTTTTCTAAAGACTGAACGATACTATACAGTATTCATACGTTTCAACACCGGTTTTCTTCACTACGTGCAATATTGGTAAACTGAACTGGCTGGCTGGTGCCGGTGGTATTGTTGATCAGGCTTTCTCGAATATCATTGAAATACGGGGTGTGGGGGGGGGGCCGGTGAAAAAAAGGGAAAGAGAAAATTAATTTTATTTTATTCAAATGACTCATTAAGCCAGATTTGCAATGAATTTTATTTAATTGTTTTAGATGACTCATGAAGCATATCTCTTATCCGTACACTAAGTTTATATCAGTATATATTGCATTAAATTTATTTACTGTTACACTTCTATCACACATATACGGGGTGCTATGGAAACGACTCAACACGGAAACGGACCCAAAAGTGAGTTTGGGGGTCCGTTTCCTTCTTTTTTCAAGAATTATCGGAAATCCCTCAAAAACTAAAAAGTGAAGAAGGATTTCCGAATATTTTGGGTCGGTTTCCGCTATATTTACATTTGATTCGTTTCCCGTTTTTTTTGGGTCCGTTTCCGATTTTCAGAAAAAGTTGTAAATTCTCAGTTTTTTTTTATCGGTTTCCTCTTTTTTTGGGTCCGTTTCCTCTTTTTTTGGGTCCGTTTCCTCTTTTTTTTTGGGTTCGTTTCCGATTTTCAGAAAAAGTTGTAAATTCTCAGTTTGTTAAGATCGGTTTCCTCTTTTTTTGGGTCCGTTTCCTCTTTTTTTGGGTCCGTTTCCGGTTTTCAAAAAAAGTTTCAAATTCTCAGTTTGTTGATCGGTTTCCTCTTTTTTTGGGTCCGTTTCCTGTTTTCAAAAAAAGTTTCAAATTCTCAGTTTGTTGATAGGTTTCCTCTTTTTTGGGCCTGTTTCCTCATTTTTTGGGTAATTTTCAGGATGTATATCAAATTATTGGTTTTAGTTGGGTTTGATTTGCATTTTCCACTCATTTCTGGCATTTCCAAACTCCACCTAGTAATGGCTTCATTTCCTAACTTTCAGCTTTCACTTTGTTTTATATTCTTCATTATAGTCATTCATTTTACATTAACTACAAAAATCTGTTAAAAAACTGAATTTATTTTAAGTAAAATAAAAAATAGTTTTACTCTAAGTGGAAAAGGATGTTACTTTTTTAAATCTTTAGAAATGCTACTCTGTAAAACTTTGAAAAAATATTGTCTTTGTTTATATTCTAATTTCCAGAGGCGCAACTAGCAATTTTTTTTAATGGGGGGCTTGCCCCCCATTTAAAAAAATGTTCAAGATAAAAGTGCTTTTTTAAGGATTTGACGTCGAAAAAAAGGAATTTATCAGTTGTTGCATGCAGATTTGGTGTTTAATTCAAAACTTTTTTTTTTCTTGTGTTTTTTAAAAATTTATACTTTCAACAACTGTAAAATTAACGATATGAGTCATTCAATTCTTTTCATGTGTGCGCTGAGCGCCAAAGAAAATTTGTTAAGTACCTTGTTTAATTGCAGATATAACTACAAGAAATAATCATTTATATATTCTGAAAAAAACACATCAAAATACATATATGATTTTAATCATCTACATTGAAAAAGGACAGATAATTTTACGTTTTCTCCTGAAGTTATTGAATTTATGATTGATCATTCTATCCAACATTTATAATCTTATTTCATTTTCGATTTTATATAAGTTATATCAAAAAACAGTTATCAAATATGATTATCAGTTAGAAGTTTGCCACGCTCAGTCTCAGAATGTTCTCTAGATTTTGCCACAAATCCAATTATTCTAATCCCTAAATCTTTGCACCCAGTGGTGTAAACCTTTGATATTTCAAACTTAGAATATTTACCAAAATAATTCCAAGTTTGAATACAGTTTGGAACTTTTTAAAAACAAATTTTAGGGGGGGAAGGTAATTACCCCCAGGATTCTAGGGTGGGGGGTAACTACCCCCAGGATTCTAAGGGGGGGTAACTACCCCCAGGATTGTAGGGGGGGGGGGGTAAATAACCCCAATAACCCCCCTTATTTAAGCCACTGCCGGGTAACTTCTTGTAATTGGATGAAATGTTCTTGAAGGATTTTCAGCATTTTTTCTTTTTTACTTTTGATACAACTTTTTATCTTAAACAAAATGTGTTCTGCATTATTTTGTTTAATCACATTGGGTTAAAAAAAAGAAAAGACCAAAATGTTAATCGGTAAAACAAAAAAAGCTCACACAACTCAAGGATGATCATTCTGAGAACAGAAAAGAAGAAAAGATGAGAAAAAAGAGCAGAAAAAATTGAAGAGTACAGAAGAAAAGGAAAGAAAAATGAGAATAGAAGAAAAGAAAGGAGCAGAAAAGAAAATAGAAGAGTAAGAAGTAAAAATAGATTATGTTTTATTGATAAAACAGACAAACAAACAGACACACACAAGTAAAAAAAGATCTCACAAATGTTTCTATTAAATGAATAATAAAAACCTGTCAAATTTTTATTTATTAAACATTACTTTTGACATAAAGTATACCACACGATATCAAATCTAAACACAAAGCAAATAAAAATAATTTATACAGATGCAAATTTTATTTTTTATCATTATATACACAAGGAAATTTAACAGGTCCAGATTTTCGAGCTTTATAATTCCACAGAACAGAATTCTGATTTTAAACCTTTACTGTTTCACTGGTGTTCTAGTTGAGATATGGATCAATGTACTGGATTAAAGGGAGCGACCGGATATGTAAGATAGTCAAACTGAGTATGCATTGTTGTGGAAATCTTCTTTCAGATTCATTTTTTTTTGTATCCTGTTCCTAATCAATTAATTAGCTGATTGTAGATATTTTTACATTTTATGTCGTTGTTAGTTAATAAAGGCCTATTTATGAAGTACAAACGCAGTACGATTCAATTAGGTCTACAAGCTAAAAATGTAAACAAAGCAGAGAAAAATCATAACAACAGATAGTACTGCAAAGTGTTTAATCTCAAAACCAGTTAAATGTTGACAACAAAGAGAAAGCAAAGAGGAGATGATAAAAGAATTGCCCCCAAAAAACGGGAAATTCCTCTAAAAATTGGATTTGAGGGATTTCCGATAATTTTTGAAAAAACAGGAAACGCCTCAAAAAATTCATTTTGGGGAGGTTTCCGGTTTTTTGGGTCCGATTCCGTGTTGAGGCGTTTCCATAGCACCCTTGCTATCACACATATACGGTGATACACGGTATGACACATACGGTGATACACCGTATGACACATACGGTGATACATACACCCTATGACACATACTCTGATACACCGCGGACTGAAATGAATAGTGAATCACTAATTAGAGATAATATTAATGTTCTATAGATTTATTTATTTAAACCCCCCCCCGTTCGGACCAACTAATTTTTGGTAAAAAATTATTATTTTGAGATATTTTTAACCTGTAGATTTAAATATAGCAATGGGCAATTGCTAGCAATTCGTTTTACAGAAACTATTAATACTTTGGACTTTTAAAAGATTTACGATTTGAAATTGTGTGCAAAAGTTTACTATTGTCAAACATGCAAATTTGTTATCCTAAGTGAAAACATAATGCAAAAACTTACTAAACACGATCGTTTAAAAAACCCAAAGACTATCGTTTTTGCCTTAAATTTTCTTCGAGGGTGTACACCCTGTCACACACTCACTGACAAGTGACAACACAAAAATTGACATTTACACATTTTAAAATTTCAAAAATACTTTTTCTCCCAAGAGACGAGGCTGATTTAAGCATTAGTTTTGTTATTTGTTAAAGCATATTAAAGTATCTGCTGGAAAACTTAAGTTACAGTAAACTTTTAGGTTAGTCTCTGTGCAGAAAAAGGGGGAGGGGTTAAAATATATTTTTGACCTCCAGACCCCCCCCCCTTGGATCCGCGCCTGAGCTAAGAGCTTTATTATACAGATATAATTTTATATATATATATATATGTTAAATATAATATAATGTATTTGTTTCTTTTATTTCTGTGATATATTTTAACAACTTTATCATAAGCTTAGGACTGAATTATAGTTTATGCATAGTATATTTCCCTAAAATAAGGACATTAAGCAGATTCATTTGTACTTTTCTTCCCGCATTATATATTGTTAAGTCTCTACAATAATGTCAAGATACAATGTCATGTCTTCAAATCCTTCCACAAGGAATTCCATCTTATGGTTAAATGATAATAAGAACCTGCCAGTAAAGAAGGAATTATGTTCAGGGTTTGCCAATAAACATGAAACCTATAGATATAACGACATGGTGAATTAATTTATATTCTATATAATTAATTTATATTCTATTACATTTAATGCTAATGATGTCAACGGAAAGATAATATGACGTAAGAAAAGTTTTTAAAATAAAAAGAAATTGAAAAATCCGAAATTCAATAATGTCTGATAAAAAAGGTTTACATTTTTGGTTGTTTAACTTTGGTTGTACTAGAAAGAAACTATAACAATAATGAATAATGTTATTTAAATATGAAATTATATATCGGCAAACATGAAACAAATTAAATAAGCAAGAAATTAAAGACCCGAGGTCACTAACACGTTTATAAAGCTTTACTGTCTTGCGAGGAACGTTTTAAGCCCTATAATGTAGTGCACGATATACATGTAAATATATATAATATACTGTATAGTTTATATCTAGAATCGCACTCCATGTATACGTTAAAGGGACTGTAAAGGAAAAATGAAAGGGGGGTATAGGCTGAAAGCTAATCACTTTAGCTCTTGATCGAGAACCATGAAAATTATATATGATGTTCCTGTCTCGAGGAATTGATATAAAACTGTGTCAAATTTATACGAAAATTAATATATATACAATTTTGTATAAAAGTAGTGGGTTTAAACTGATCATATTCAGCAAATATGCAACCAATCTCAAAACGAAGATATCCCAGACCCAGAGAAAGCTAATTGTAATTTTATAATTTTATTTTTACTTTTAGTAGATTTAATTCAAAATATTATTTATACGCATTTATCAAAGAGAACAGAATATATATTAGAGTGGAATTTACTAGATAAGGTGTAAACCGGCCATTTTGTTGTACTGTTTCTATACTTCACATATTTGTGCTAAATAACCTTTTGGGCCCTGGAACATCATTTTATAGAAAATCTAAAATTAATATTTAAAGAAAACCAAATTATGAAATAGGCTGGTTTCATAATAGACCAATGATCAATTCAAATAGACTGTATGCCTTTCACTTTACAAACGATGATTTTCCGTTCTAGCTTTAAATCAAATGATGTTTTTTATTCAGCTAATTCATTTATTTAACAGCTTTAAAAAATTCGAAATTGAATTGGATAGTCTAGGGAACATACTGTATTAATGTACTCTACTGCACATAATTTGTGAACATTTACATGATTTGTACAGTTTGAACTCCCTTTCAGGCTGAAAGGGACTGAAAAAAATTCATACCGAGAGATTCTTTAAATTCCCCTCTAATATATATTCTATTCTCTTTGGCATTTATACGTCAGTATTGCTTGACCAGAAATTCCACTACTGGCAGTGCAGTATAGTGGTCATGTGATACAGCAGGAGACATGTGACCAGTGTACTGCACTGCCATTGGTGGTAGTTCTGGTGACGTGATTTAAGTTTCAGATTTTCAAAATTTTACACATATGAATTTAGTATAAATCTGATATAGTTTTATATCAATTTCTAGAAACAGGAACATCAGATGTAATTTTCATATGGGTCGCGATCAAGAGCTAAAGTGATTAGCTTTCAGCTTATACCCCCTTTCATTTTTCCTTTACAGTCCATTTAAAAAAGAAAAATTCGATTTATAAATCAGTAATCCCATGTTAAATGGAACTCCCTGGAAAAATCCTTTGAGGATTAATCTAACTGGTGATCCTATTTGAGGAATAGGATCATACCTCATGATACGATCGAAAGTATAAAACTCGGGATTTGAATCTCTTCAAACCAATACAGATTCTTCATTCATCAAGAGCAGGTCTACTTACACCGTACACGGCTAAATATACAGTAGACCCATTAAACTATGAAATAAGAAGACGACATTTCATCAATCTATATAAAGCAAATAGTTTTAAATCAGTACCTTAAAAATCAGCTTATCAAGTGTCTGTGTTAGGGCTGGGCACGTTCCAACTTTTTTGAAATCGTTCCGTTCCGTTCTAGAACAAGGGTCTTCAGCTAAATCGTTCCGTTCCTGTTCCTCTTTTTTATCGGGATGGGGTTTAAAGTGGGGGGAGGGGAGGTGATTAATATCCCACAATTTAATTCTATGTCTCGAGTTTAACTTTCAAAGTTACAAGGTATCCCACGAAACATGACCGTTGGGGAATAGTTTTAAATGTCTACTTCCAAAATTTGTTAAGTTGTTTGATACCAAAGAGAATAATAAAAAATATTATGCGGCAGTCATATCATATTAAAATTGATTTCAAAGTAAAATATGTTTGAGTAAATTTGTTCTTGCATACTTATGAAAAATATATATTTCCGGCAATTTTTTTTGAAAGCTCATAAGACGTACGATAAAAAAACGGTTTGTTATTTTTTATCCATTACGGGAAATCGAAGACGAGTTTTTCTGGGAAACCCTGTCTCTCAAGACCTAATTTTTGCCTCAACTTTCCCTGAATTAATTAAATTGTGGCCTTTTTAAATCCTAAAGTTGGTAACACTTTCTGATTGTAACTTTATAGTTATATTCATACAAAAATGTTCCACTCAATTAAACATTTGTTTAAAAATCCGATGTAAGAAGAAGACATTCTGTTTACTCATATACAATTCATGTGAATACATTAATTCTTTGTTTTTAACCCAATTTGTACTTCTTCAAAATTTGAACAATTTGAAAACAAATTTTTAAAAATTTCAACGTACGTGTTTTTTATCAAATATAATTCCATTAATTTCTAATAACAAAAAATTCAAATCTTATATTTAGATGGTGGGTGGATTTTATTTAGCTATTGCCTGTATAATCAGTGCTACTGCAGCAGTTAAAGAGTATCCATATGAAACAGTAAGTATTCTGATATTTAGCTAGTATTCTGGTATCTAGCTAGTATTCTGGTATATAGCTAGTATTCTGGTATCTAGCTAGTATTCTGGTATCTAGCTAGTATTTTGATATATAGCTAGTATTCTGGTATATAGCTAGTATTCTGATATCTAGCTAGTATTCTGGTATATAGCTAGTATTCTGGTATATAGCTAGTATTCTGGTATATACTGGGTGTCCCACGAAACATGACAGTATGCAAGACGACTTGAATGTCGTCTTTATTTTTGATATAATTTGCTGCGTTTATTTGTCAACCTAATTTTAGAAGTAAATTACAAGAGATAATAATCACAAAATTCCCCTAGTCCTACCATTTCCAAAATGTGGTCTGCCTTTTTTGTGCTTTCAATATTGCCCGAGATATGAAGAATTTCGTTCAGATTTCGACAATTTTGCTTTTATCTAACAAAATAGAAATCTGAACCAAACTCTTTATATCTCCGGTAATATTGAAAGCACAAAAAACGCAGACCACTTTTTGGAAATGCCAGGGCTAGGAGAATTATGTGAAAATTGTTTCAAGAATCATACATGTTAAAGTAGATAGAAGAATAAATGTCAAAAATAAATTCAAATATCAAAGACGACTTTCAAATCGTCTTGCTATTGTCATGTTTCGTGGGACACCCTGTAGCTACTTTTGTTCATCCAGTTGCAATTCACACAATCTTGAATGATTAAAAACGGATAAATAAGGTCGTTTTTATACCAATAAGGCGACTGTTTAATTTAAAATATTTAAGGATGAAAGTGAAAATATGGGTTTGTATGATGCTTTGAATATGCTGACCGACCTTCAGTCCCTCATCGAGACTGAACTTGATAAGAAGAGTGGTGGATATCAGATCAAGAAGAACACTGAGGATTATGAGGATGATGAAGGTAAGATCTGCTGAATTTCATACAGATTAAAGGGACCAGAGACAGATTAAAGGGATTGGAGACAGATTAAAGGGACTGGAGACAGATTAAAGGGACTGGAGACAGAATTTCAAGTGATCCATTTAAACCCTATAAACCTGTATCTGAGCAACTCTGCATGAAGGGAGATAATGTCGTTTTTTTTATCTTGAAAATGGTACAACTCTGTCAATATCCTTCAAAGTCTCTACTGCATATGTCTTAAAGTCAAGAGAAATTTCAAAATGAAGAGCCATTTGACATTACGATGCCTGTACCTTTATTGTTTGCTCACATTGGTTCAAATTTATAGAAAGTACTTCCTTGAGAGATTTGTTGTTGTATTTTTAGAACTATTGGAAGACCAGGACCGTGCTAGACATCAATATGGAAATAGGCAGCCGATTACCATGAAGAGGGCCAGTTTAGGTAAAAAAATCAGCTCAATCAAATTTCTGAAATTATAGTTAAAGAATTATTTTATTTAAAAAAGATTCCGCTTGCTCTTGCAATCCCAGAACCTCACGAGACAACAAGGTGAAAATATTCTTTTTAAAAAGATTCCAGGTTTAAGAATAGGAATAGACAGATTTGGTCTTTTTAATAGGATTCCAGGTTTAAGAATAGGAATAGACAGATTTGGTCTTTTTAATAGGATTCCAGGTTTAAGAATAGGAATAGACAGATTTGGTCTTTTTAATAACATACAAAGAAAAAATATTCTTTTTTATGGAAATTTAATTGATTGATGAGATTTTCCCCGATGTTGCTATATTTAAAACTAGCTCAACTGCCAAACGTTAAAAACAATGAGATTTTTTTTAGTCTTTGTCACTCCCGGGGTACCCATGGGCCCCATCAAAAATGTTCAGCTATTTTGATCAAGCCATTTGACCAGCTATAGCTTAGATTTTATTATAGTTTAGATTATTAGATATTCATCAAGAAAATGGTAAAGGACACAGAATTTCCTGTGGAAACTTTGGCCAAAGGTCTATCAACCCTCATGCATTTAAATGTTCACGTCTATGATTGTTCTGCGGATTATTACTGAGATTTTATTGAGAAAATTAACGAAAAAAATAAAAAAATTTAGTTCTGTTGAATATTGGGGTTCCCTGTGCATTCTCTTTGTTTCCTAAAACACTAACTAAATCATTATTAATCAGTAATTTATTCAAATCACAGCAGAAATAAAAAAGCATACATTTTCAATATTACCAAAAAATGAGATATTTTATAAAACTTTCAGCGGGCGGGCGGCCTTCATCTTATGTTAGAAAGAAGAGATGCAGTCAAAAATTGTCGAATTGGCCTTTTCAATATATTATTTCAAAATAAAATATTTAGCCAAATATCATGAAGCTCCTTGGGAAGCAGTTTCAAGAGCGTCTTAGCAAGCTGAGGGAGAAAGAAGAGTCTCCTAGCTTCTACAATAATATGCTTTTCAGGTTAATTCATAACAATCAAACCTAATTAAAGGGACTGTAAGCGTAATTTCAAGTGACCCTCCATGCAAAGAGGCAAAAGCCAGATATCTAAACGCTTGTACGTAGTCATGCTGAAAATGCCGGTGGGCGCTGCGCCGCGCTGTATTGAGTTGAGACTGTACAGTGTACATACTACGTAACAGCACATTTTAGCTGACTGCAAGCGTGTAGGTAGCTTTACACACACATTTCTTTGTACACGACGAACACACACAGGTTTTAAGGATATCGTTGCTAATATCAAGCATTCCCCTATTTGAATGTAGGGTTACTTGAAATGACGCCAAAGTCCCTTAAAATACTTTGAAATGACGCCAAAGTCCCTTAAAATACCTTGAAATGACGCCAAAGTCCCTTAAAATACCTTGAAATGACGCCAAAGTCCCTTAAAATACCTTGAAATGACGCCAAAGTTCCTTAAAATACCTTGAAATGACGCCAAAGCCCCTTAAAATACCTTGAAACGACGCCAAAGTCCCTTAAAATACCTTGCTTTTACAAATAATAATTAAAGGAACTGTCATCGTAACTTCAAGCAACCCCCTCGGCCCTCCATATATTAAAGGCCATACCCGATACAAAACGGCACACTTTTAAATGTTATCTGATCAATAGTGTGCATTTCCTATCTTGAAAAGTGTTTAATTCTCATAATTTCCCGCAGGCTGCATTATTGTTGTTGTAAAAAATCCGCAAGACACTTTAAATAGAAGCTAATTGATAGAAAAAAATCGAATTTTCTTGATCAGAAAAGGGTACTGTTATAAATGAGATATTCTCTGTAAAACCGAAAAATATAAATTTAATGGTTGAAAATGGGTTCAAAAACTAAGACTTACTGGAATGGAATTCTAGCCAGAATCTATCATATATCGTGAGACGTAGCTAAAGTAACTGATTACTCGCCGCAAACGCTCTACATCGTTAAATTCTGATGTAGTAAACCTTAATATATTAAACTTTAAATTCTGCAATACATCAAATAGTCAATGACTTATAGCAGCAAGTTTTGGAAAATTTGCGTTTGAGGCAAATTATCAGTTTATGTTCAGAACTTTTAATTCAATTTACTGTTTCAGACCATCCTCGGCTAAAACTGAGCATTTGATCAACTCAGTCGGGAAGTGATTCAAAAACAAAAGGCAGAGCTTAGCATTTCAAAAAAAGCTTCCATTTGTTTATTATCATACATTATGCCAAGACAAGGCCTACGGTCAATATCCAGATTTTTAACTTCTATGGAAATGAGTGCACCTCTCTCTTGCAAAATCAATAAACATTTCAAATTTTTTATCAAGCATTTTATTAAAAAAAAATGGATATTTTTTTTCCAAATATAATCTGAGCTCTGAAATTTTGACAGATATGTAACCCTGCTTACTGACAAAAAATAGTTCCTTTTCTGTTTCTCCTGTTTCCAACATATTTGATACTAGCTGCACCCTCTGTTTCTCCTGTTTCCAATATATTTGATACTAGCTGCACCTGTTTGTATAGTTATAAAAACAATATAATAAGATATTATTCTGCAATCAAAAGAACAGATTCTGTTTCATTTATTTATTCTTTTCAGAAGCAAACTGAAAAAAATATGTTACAGCAAAGAAATTGAGTATTTGACACACACTCTGATGCACTAACTCTATATCTTTGAAATGTCGTCGACCTGAGATATTTCAATCTTTCTACTCTGATGGATCAAAAAATTTAAGTTTGTAGCATCGAAGATTTATATCATTAGGTTGGGAAGATGAAAGGAATTATGAAATTTGAGTTTGTAGCAAAGAATCACTTCCTGTCGGTTCATATTAAGAACTGAGCTGACATCTGGTCAGAAATACAGAGTTAACCACAAAAGATGAAACATCTTCTTCAGAGGCGTATTCAGGGGGGGGGGCATGGGGGCTAAGCCCTCCCTGGACCAGTGTAATCTATTGATTTCAAAGGGTTTTCAGGCCCCAACGGATACTGAGCCCCACTGGAAAGATAAAAAAAAATTTAAGCCCCCCCGGACAAATTCCTGAATACGCCCCTG
>NW_019402175.1:54923-92138 GCF_000591075.1 Eurytemora carolleeae
TTTCGCTTCTCTGTAAAGGAGGGGGGTAAATTTGCAAAAATATAGCAATTTGCTTGAAATTATTACGGCGATAGTCAATTCTAATGTAAAAATTCTAAGAACAATTTCTTTTATTACACATTTTTGATTGGAAGTCTTCTTCATTTGTTGACTAAAATGGCACTGCAAATTTTGACCTTATTTCTCTTTTTCTGAGATCTTTGATAATACAATGCACAAGCAGAATGCTTCCAATCATTACAGCGATAGTCAATGCTTCATTAAAAAAAATTCTAAGAACAATTTGTTTAATGACAGTATTTGATTGGATGTCGTTTTCATTAGCTAACTGGAATTGTAAATTTTGACCTACACACAATATACAAGCAATATGCCTCATATTTTTACGGCGATAATCGTTTCAACTGTAAAAATCTCATTTGTGACACTTTTTGATTCGAGGTCGTCTTCTTCAGCTAACTGGCAGATGGTACTTAAATTTTTAGCCTAAATGTACTCTTTTTCTGGATCTGTGTGCTATTTACCATAAGAAGACTACCTCCAATAAAAAATTATAGGAAGCATATGCTTGTTATTGCGAAATCACCAATCTCAGAATACATTGATAACCAGAAAACTCTGAAATAGGACTTTTAGAGCCAAAGTATAAATTTAAAAAGCAGAGACACAATAATTTTGCAATGTAAACAGACCCATTTCAATAAATTTATGATCGATTTCATGCGTCAATTGTAAGTCTATTTGCTTTGCAACAACATCAAATACAATTAAGTATTGTCATAATGTCGTCTCCCTATTCTATTGTTTTCTGGTTATCACTATAGAGTATATTTAGGTCAAAAATTGGAGTGCCATCTAACCGATACTTGATGCATATGATATCCATTCAGGGATTAAGATATTATAAAAAAAATACTCTAACTTTATACAGAACACATAAAATTTATGAAATTTGGCTATTTTTGAAGGTTTTGTATTTCGTATCTGCAAAGGATTCTTAAATATCTCTGAAGGTAAATGTTTTATAATTGGTCGTGTACTCAAGTTGTACACATTAGAACACGTTGTAGAAAATATCGCATATTCTAGCCTTTGGTCTGAGACTGTAGATATTTTGCAGTACATTCTCGTGAATTTTGCAGTTTATTCTCGTGAATTTTGCAGTATATTCTCGTGAATTTGTAGTATATTCTCGTGAATTGTGCAGTATATTCTCCTGAATTTTGCAGTATATTCTCGTGAATTTTGCAGTATATTCTCGTGAATTTTGCAGTGTATTCTCGTGAATTTTGCAGTATATTCTCGTGAATTTTGCAGTATATTCTCGTGAATTTTGCAGTTCATTCTCGTTTTATATTTTTGATTCACCCTTATAGTACAGACACCCTTACATATATTTATTTATGGATTAGAATAGTAAAACAATAATATACATTTACAGATAAAATCGTTGAAGAAATACAAAGTTTTATAAATATCTGCAATGCTAATTGTACAACAAGAAAAATGACATTTAAACCGGCAAATAGGCCTTAATTTCATATGAATTCTTTTTAGAACAAAATTTTAACTTTGGTTGAAAGCATTAATGTATATTTATTTATACAGCCAACCAATGTTGTACAGAAAACGTGCTGGGTTGACTTTTACACTGGGTAGCCTAGACTAACCTGTCTAGTGCAACTACACTTAACAGGAAAATCTTTGTACCGGTTCGGATCATGCAACAATTGAACTGGGATGGCTTTATTGTGTTTAAATTGTCATGTTTAATGGAATACCCTGTATTTGCTTTATCTATATAATAAAGCTCTCCGCTCATATAAATATATCTATATATATAAAGTTGTAATCTCTGTTTTCTGTTTGGTTGTCCGATCATAAAACAGGAAAACTATGACCGATTTGCCTCAAATTTTGATTGGGGAACTCGGAAGACCCACGGGAATGTTCTTGATTTTGAGATTCTAAGTTGAGTGGGTCGACTTTTATTAGCGAAAATTCAGTTTCCCGGTAAAATCGTTCAAATGCGGGTAAACGGAGGGAGTAACTTTTAGAAACCTGGGCAGCGCTGGATTTCCAAGCTTGTTTGTAAATATAATAGCTATAAGCTGGCCAAACTGCTGGACCAAATTGGCTGAAATTTATTAAAGGAATTCATGGGTACCCTTGGGGAAACATAGGCTAAAAAAATAGAATTTTTTTCTTCAAAATTAGATTTAAAAAATTAAATTTGTTTTCCATTGTTCCATTGTACACGGACAAAGCCGGGAACTTGAGCTAGTCTATGAAAATTGAAGAATAATGATGAAGTATGTAAGAACAGTGCTGAAGATGCTGACCATGGTGACCCTGTTGACGATGAAGAAACCCAGGGCAGAGAGCTCAGTTTCCTCGCAGATCATCTCAACAGCTTAACAAAGAGAAAATATTTTGAAGAATGAATAATTGATTTTACTATGGTTCTACCCGCATAATACAAAAGGGGTCTGGGTCAGCCATATGAGTTTATGCCAGTCACACCCTGGACTAACCAGGGCAAAATGAATTCGGTTTCTTCTATTTAAATTCAATAACATGTTGGTCTATAATTCAACTGCCTTTCAATTTACGAAGTTGTCTTTTTATACTTTTTCGTTTAAAAAGCATATGCCAACAAAAATAATTATGTTTAATGGGTCAATTGTGATCTAAAGTCACTGCTCTCGGGGATAAGGAACAAACAGTTAAATCCGCGTGACTGGGTAGACCAGACGGTATGGTACCAGTGAACACTACACCAGGCAATCCTTATACTGGTTTACTAGAATACCAATAAACCAGTGCTGCAACTAATGTTATTTGAATAAGTTTATAATAATCCAATTCTAGATTAACATCTTCTTGAATTAATTAGCTACTTAGTAAGACGTACTTCTTACTCGGATAGAGCCTTTACACAAATTTTAGCCTGAGTAGGAAAATACTAACAAACCACGACCAATTTATAGTAAATATAGTGTAAACAATAAATGTGTAACTTTCCTTATCCTTTCCTTGCCCTTTCCTTTTATTTCTATTTTTTTAAATATTTTTTTTTTAGAATTAGGGGAAAATATTCCCACAACCTCTACTTTTAGAGGTTTTTGAATATTTTCTCCAGAAACACTTAATTTTGTATGTTTTTGTTATATTTCATAAATAAATAATTTATTTTTTTTCTTGTTGAGTTCTAAAGAAAATTGATAATTGTTTAGTTTCGCTTCTCTGTAAAAGTGACTTGCGGATTACGCAGCAGAGACAATGAGGGAAATTAACAGAACTTAAATCTTTTCAAGTCAGAAAAATGACAATAGATACCTCCTAGCAAGAAATATATAGACCAGGAACCGCCATATCTCATGTGTCAAATCAGTGGGAAGAGATCAAAACATAGAATTCAGAACCGACGCATCATTTTTGAAGAAAAAAGGGCCCAACGGGTGGATTAAAAATATATTGCTATTGAATTTTTCATATTGACCAAAAAGCCAAAAATCATATGTATTCGCTCTAACTTGATAAATTAACTTGTTTTATGTTGGACTGAAATATCACATTAGAGCTTTAGTCCTTTCCCTTCAACTTCTGTGGGGGCACTGGGTTTGTTTACATTCCTCCCACAGTGCACTGTACAGTACACAATTTGCGTATATCTGAGTTGGGCGTTCCTGTATATAGTTCCTTGCCTCTTAGGGGAATAATTGAACTTTTGCTTTGGGTGGGAGGGGGCAAAAGTATTACTAAATTGTGTTTAAATCTATTCATGAAAATTAGAATTAAATGGCTAGAAGGTGCCTGCTCTCTATTATTCGAGGGGCAGGGAGGTTGACATCCACCCTATTTTCCTTAAGCCGCCACTGCTCTAAGTTTATATGAAAAAGGACTAAATTGAAACTATATACAGTGCAACCCTTAATAAGTGCAATTATCAAATGTCGTCTTGACAATTTTCAATGAGTTTTATACTATATTACGTAAATTTCAGTATTTGCGAAAATAAATAAATAGCCATGAATATGCGGGAACAGTTTTAAAGAGTTCCATATAATCATTTCATTAAAAAACTAAATATCTGCAACATTCCATTATCAGAAAGTGAATAATACGACATTTGATGAATTCTTTCGATGTATTCGTTATTAAGGGTTTCACTGTAGAAACCACCATTTTTACCTTTGTTCAACTTGATCTCTACTGAAGAGTTATTACATTGATCGTATGCATCTCTAAATCAATTAAAATAATATTTATACTATTTGACAAAACTAAAAAGTTTGCTTTAAATGAATTAACAGGCAAGGAGTAGTTCAGATGAAGGGGGATTTACGCTCTTATTTCATAGTTGTACACCGTAAAAAATGTATAATTGGTATCAAATAAATAATTTTTCTCTACAACACTGCACTTTCAGCTCAATAACCATTCAAAGCCGGTCTCTACATTTAAGTAAAACTCCGTGTAACAATCTTCACACGCTAGAGAGAGATTTGTGAGAAGTAAAACATTCTTAATCAACACCAATCCATATGTAGTAGGATGCCTTACTACATGTGATAGTTACTAGTTAGAACAGAACTACTCCTGTATAACTACTATCTCTGCAAAGTTGAAAACTATAATGGTTAAAAGATATTTATTAACAGTCTTTATGCAAGCACACAGTAATAACTTATAATATAGCTGGGTAGAAGATATATTGAAGCAAATGCTTAAAGCAAAAGGGTGAAGATTGTAACAGCAATGTAGTGCATACATAAAGTAAGCAAAAGCTATTAAATAGCTTGAAGGAATTAATGCTTAAAGCAAAAATTGTTAAGACATACATACATATATAAAACGAAGTTAATGCTTAAAGCAGAAACTATGTATACTATTTACTAAGACATAAGTTAAAGTTTACTGGTTACAGGTTGGTTTAAGAATGCGTGCCACTAGAATAAAAATCAGGTCTTTTATAGCCTGAACCATGTGTGCGCGCGGCAATCGAGGTCATGCATTGGTATTCATATTGGCTTGAAGGTACCAGTGCCAAGTGGTTTAACAACTTTCTAGATACATTCTACAAATTCAAATATACATATTACATATAAACAGTCATACAATAAGAAAACATAATCAAATTTTATTCATATAATAACAAAAATGACAGTGCAGGGCCGTCCTACTTCACATAGTATATCATATACCCAGGAGGTCCAGCTATGGACAGGTAGGCAAGGGAAATAATTAGAAACACCCCAACCGAGAAGAAGAACAGTAAGATAGGTCCTAAACCGGTCTTCAGAGAGCGATACATTGATATCATACGAAGTGCTTCGTCACCCACCACATCAGGGTTCTGTCTAAACTTGAGGTCTTTACATATTCCTGTCATAGAACTTAACATCATGTTAATTATAAACATAGAGATAATCGTATCTATTGCTGACACTATCCGATAAACCGAGTGAACAGCTAAACCAAATCCTGTGAATTCCGCATCCAACAATATCTTGACGATTGTTAAAACCAAAAGAAGCAAAAGACATCCTAAAGACACTTTTCTGGTTGGAACCTTTAGTTCCTTCTCAGTAAATTGATTAGAGTGATGAAGAAGTTTGGCAGAACAAATGGGCAGAAAGATCAACAGAAGAGTTTCAGTGTTTTCAGTTGTATTTGAGATTATCTTATAAAACATTGTGATATCTTCTTTCTTCATAAAGGCTGCCAAATAAGGAAAAATTGAGACTGCAAAACAAATGAGCGGGACCAGAGTCCATATAATAAATCCAAGAAGGACCCGAAGAGAACAGATTTTAAGCTTGAAAACGCCTGTTCCCCGGGCTCTGGAGACGGGAATAAAAAGGGTAAAGGCAAAGAAGTTCAACAGTCTTCTTAAACCTGACTTTTTAACCGCTTCCATCTGTATCTTCATGACAACTCCTGGCAACTAAAGCTAGAGGGAACTCGAGGGAAAGCCGACGGCTGAGCTTATTTTCAAGAAATAACAATTTTTTTTATTCATAAATATTGTTTTTGCTAAAGAGCCTTTTTTAAAAGAATTTTTAAAAGCACATTAAAAGTTACAACCCTGAATGGTAATTTAACAAAGTACAAAACCCCGGTTGTGTTTGCTCATTACCTTGTTCCTGTTTGCTCAATGCATTTTCTAGGTGTTCCTTTAATTTGTCGTAAGAAACACCCTAGGCACACTTTATCAAATTATTAATATTAAAAAAAACACAATTCTTCTTGATGTAAATATCACTGGAAAATATTTTTAAAACTATGATATATTTTGTTCACTTGGTGGCCCGCGAGGGCAAAATGACAATTTTTTTTTTTTCATCATTTGCTCCATTGATGATTTGCCCTATTACAATTTGCTTTATTACAATTTACTTTATTGTAATTTGTTTTATTACAATTTTCTTTAATACAATTTGCTTTAATACAATTTGCTCTGTTACAAATTGCTCTATTACAATTTGCTTATTTACAATTTTCTCTATCCCAGTTTTTTCTATTACAATTTGCTCTATTGATAATTTGAGCTTTTAAAATTTGCTCTATTACAATTTTCTCTATTAAAATTTGCTCTATTACAATTTGCTCTATTACAATTTGCTCTATTACAATTTTCTCTATTACATTTTGTTCCATTACAATTTTCTCTATTGATGATTTACTCTATATCTCATCACTTCCAGAATTTCCTGATTTAACGTATATTAGGGTACTCATAGTCCCGAATTTCCTGTATCAGATATCCCGTAGAATACTGGTAATCCCGAATTTTCTTTACTGAAAATCCCGCAGAGTACGCATAATCCCGAATTTCCCGTATTGAATATACCGAAAAATACTCATGATCCCGAATTTCCCCTGCCCAATATCCCGATTAGCCTGGAGACTGAGTGAGGTTTATGTGACGTTTATTAGCCTGGTTACTGCCTGGTTACTGCCTGTAAACCAGTAGCTTAACACACTCCTCTCTGTCTAACATGACATCTTTATACAAATTCAACAATTCCTGCAGACAAATTCTATATTTATTATTTCTCAGCCAGAAATTCATCATGCTTCACGCCTCCACTCAAAAAGAAAACTGAACGTTTTGCTTTGAAAATCTTTTTAAACAATGACAACGCTTCCTTAGATTTAAAAGGGCTGACACAACTTTCTTCAGACCAGAATTGAATAAATCGCCATAGTTTTTTTCTGAATTGTTTGATAATATTGAGTAACCCTGTATAGCTGATTCTGGGTTTCCTTCAAACCGGTTTAAAAACCCTCCGGCCCTTTTTAGCGCTGAACAACGAAAACTAGAAAAAAAGTTGAAACTAAAAAATACAAAGAGTTAATATCTAAAGTTTTTTATCTTTAAACAGGAGACAATTGACAAAAACAGGATGATTTTGTTTTTCATTTCAAATCCATTCGTTGTAAAAAAGAAAACTTGAAAAACAGAATAGTTACATACGTTATAAATTGAATAATAACTTCTTGTTATTTAAAGATGGAACGTTATGTAAAGGTTTAAATCATAACTTGATTTATTTAGATTTTATTTCAACAAAGTGTTTTTTGTAAATGTTTTGAGAAATATTGTTCCTAACTAACTAACTTATTGAGATTGTCAGTTAGAATATTTCTAGTTTTTAGAAATCGCAATCGAAGTATCAGGATTAGAATAGTGTTCAGGGAATACACTGCAGTGAAAACATGAAAATTCATGACGTATGAATAATAACCATGGATAAATAAATAAACATTGATAGCTTATGTACACAAAATCACCAAGAATTGTACAGTCCGCGAACTAATACTTCTAGGGGTCAAAGTGTACTTCAATGATATGCGGGGTGGTTTGGTGTTTTAATGGATTTCATAATTAATTATTAAACCGCTCAGGAGTGAATTTTATTTTGAGAATATTAAACTATTTCACTGAGCAATATATCATATTGACGAGAATTGAAGAAGAACATGAGAAGGACTAAACTCACTTAAATTTCTTTTTACAGAACTCATGTACACCACAAGTACTCAATGACATAAGAACAGCCAATGTTCACAACCGACCTAGTTAATCTATATAATAGGAATATCTTTAAAACATCTCTGTACATTTATATCTCTCAAGATGAAAAATGTTGTCTTATGCGCAATCTATCTTTGTCTATGATAATAACTTGCGGCAAAATGAAAGCACCATAAAAACATTCTAAAAATCATTTCAAGAAAAAGTGGCGGGAAAATGTTAGTTTATTCCTATTATTCTTGTTTATTTAAATAACTTCATTTGCACTGATCATAAGATTACAGCGTGCAGAGCAAAGAACCCTAAAATGTCAAAGTTTGGGAAAGAAAATGGCCGCGGTTCAGCTTCCGGTTAAAATTCCGCAATTCTGCCGGTGCGAGTCATGGACAGACAAGCGTCACATCTTTCTCTAGTGGGCATTTATCTTTCAAAGGAGTGTCGTTTTTAAGGGACCCCTCTTTTTTAAAATGCATGCCAGATTTTTTTTCTTTTTTTAGCTTAAAAAAGTTCACAATTTAATATAATCAATTTTAAAAGTGAAAAACATTTAAATCTCATTCATTCTTTGTCATACAACACTTTTAAGGGTATCGTTGTGAATCAGAAATGCCACAGAAATTACTTCTACAGTCCCTTTTGCGATAATTAAACTGAATCATTTAAACCTTAATTTAAACTAAATACATTTTAATTTATAATATGTGGAAGATACATGTATTGTACAGATATAGAAAACATTTCACAGGAGTTGAAGCTGATGTAGATAACATTACAAGAGTTGAAGCTGATATAGATAAAATTTCACAAGAGTTGAAGCTGATATAGATAACATTTCAAGAGTTGAAGCTGATATAGATAACATTTCAAGAGTTGAAGCTGATATTTCAAGAGTTAAAGCACGTATAGATAACATTTCAACGAGTTGAAGCTGATGTAGATAACATTACAAGAGTTTGAACTGATGTAGATAACATAACAAGAGTTGAAGCTGATATATAGATAACATTACAAGAGTTTGAACTGATGTAGATAACATAACAAGAGTTGAAGCTGATATATAGATAACATTACAAGAGATTGAACTGATGTAGATAACATAACAGGAGTTGAAGCTGATATATAGATAACATTACAACAGTTGTAGCTGATATATAGATAACATTACAAGAGTTTGAACTGATGTAGATAACATTACAAGAGTTGAAGCTAATATAGATAACTTTACAAGAGTTGAAGCTAATATAGATAAAATTACAAGTGTTGAAGCTTATATAGATAACATTACAAAAGTTGTAGCTGATACAGAGAACATTACAAGAGGTGTATCTGGTATAGCTAACATTACAAGAGTTCAAGCTGATATAGATAACATTACAAGTGCTGAAGCTGATATAGATAACATTACAAGAGTTGAAGATGATATAGATAACCTTACAAGAGTTGAAGCTGATATAGAGAACATTACTAGAGTTGTAGCTGGTAAAGATAAAATTGCAAGAGTTAAAGCTGATATAATTAACATTACAAGAGTCGAAGCTGATAAAAATAACATTACAAGAGTTTAAACAGCCAAAAACTCAAATTTATTGCTAAAACTGGTGGAATAAACTATTGATATTTCAATCTTAGATTATTTGGTCTAATAGAATTCATAGTTTGAAATATCTAAGGTCTATGACGTTGGATTGAAAATATAAAGGAATCAGAAAGTCAGAGTTTGTGGCAAACACTCGATTTCTTTTTTTGATCTTTTAAGTTTGGTTAAAAACCTGTATTTAATTTTGCCTAAAAGGGTCACTCTTTGCTTGGTAATATTTTCGAATATAGTTTTGTTCTATTTTTGTTCTTGGTTACCAATCCATAAAGGATGAGGCATTAATGTTGACTTAAAACTTATAATTCTATCGTTATTGCAGTTGTGATTTGAAGTCATAAAATTTGGCTTTTTTAGGTTGACTAAAAGATGTGGCAAAGCAATCAAAAAGTTTCAGGCCATTAAGTCAAGATAAATTATTTTAAAAACCTGTGCAGTCTACTTTCAATTCTCATTCTTAGTGGTTAACCCTATACTATAATCATTGATATTTGATTTGTCCAGAGGATTACTAGGGTTAAAGTTAACTGTATGACAGTATGAGACAGTTAACGTGAATGTTGTGAATACCCTGGTTTGTTTTCAAGGTCGCTCAACCCTTCTAAACCAGGGTTAAACATCGTTTCTTAAATTCACAGAAATAGAGGGAAAACAACGTAATTTTTCACGACATTTTTTCTTTCAATATTCCTTATTTGTGAAGTTTAATGATCCCTGATCTCCCCTTTTCTAGGTTTATGGCAAGTCACTCATCCCTTGCACATTTAAAAAAAAAACTATTTTCAAACGTTACATTTGGGGTTTTCGAGTACTTCTGTATAACATTCTATATCTTTAGTATTATACTTTAAGTACGCTTTCTTTTGAATTAAAGAAAATTTACGAACAGAAAAATTCATACTATAATACGTATGAAAGGTATATTTCTAATTAATATTTCTCGATCCCCACGTTTTTGATGAACAATGGTAAAATACATTTTTATATTTCTGAATTCAAATTTAAATTTTTATTTTGGAAAGAAATATACTATTAATATATGCATCTACATTTTATATAATTATAATTGTGTAGTTTAATAATTTTATTTCTCTTGTCGCTTGCGCAGATATCTAAGAATGCCGCGCACCACCACTCACATTTTTCGAAATCTGTTAAAAACGTTTTCTAAAAAATAAAATATAAAAAATTAATTTAAAAATATTATAAAATATTAAGTATATACAAATGTGGCGAAAGATAATCGATGACTATAGGTTTGTTTGAAATTAAATTGATTTTCTTACGGCTAAGTCGTATGTTGCAATTTTCTCAAATTGTATGGACGCTAAGTTATTCGGTATGAGACGCCTTTAACAATTTTCTCCTTATAGACGTAACAGATAGAAGTAAGATTAGTAGCGATCAAAAGCGCTATTTTATCTCATTAAGCCTATACCCCCTTTTATTTTTCGCGAACACTCCCTGTAAGGGTGGCAATTTACACTTGATTTTATTAGAAATATATAGTGGGAAGGAATTGAGTTTGCGCCACACACTCTGATCTTGCAGAGTAATAGAATATTTGAGTTTGTGTCCAAAACTTAATTCCTTTCCACCAAAAATAGAAATATCTACTTTTCTTTCAAAATTTTAAGCTTTTAATTAAATTTTTTCCTTTACCCATTTTACTCCAGCTAAAGCATACATTATTTGTCTTTTTCATTCGAATGTATACGAATGCCGAAAAAAAAGATTAGTAGTACGATGTATACTGTACATCATATATATGTACATCAAAAAAGTCCAATGAACATGAGATATAGCAATTTTAGATTGTAAACCGACCCATTAAACTAAATTAGTAATTTAGTTTCTTGGAAACTCTCTGCTTTGTAATATTAACATCAGATACACTAACGTATTGATATAATATCATTTTCCTCTTCCATTGTTTTCTGGTTATCACTGTTATAAACTATCTAATCATTTTGGGGTTAAAATACTAAACAATTCAAGCAATTCAAGCAATTATTACTTACAGGTACAGGGTGGTCCAATAAACATGAGCTCCACACGTTTAATCGTCTTTAAATATTGTAAAGAAATGGCTACAATGTCGTCTTCCTATTCCATTGTCTTCTGATTATCACTATTTTATGTATAAAACTTGGTTTTATTCGTGTCTTAACTATTAGGGGTTTTTTCTCTCGCCCATATCGATGTGCAAACTTGAATTATATAATTCCTGTATGCCGGTTCCATTAGCGCCTGATCCAATCAGGGTTCAGTCATGTGGTTGTTGTCTATTCTGAACCAATAGAAATGTCATGGCGGTAACATCTATCTATCTATCTATCTCATTATCAAATTAGAGTTATGAATTCTTCAATCGGCGCTATCAGTAAATGGAAATATTTACTTCTACTGAAACTATATTGTTATAGGAATAAAAAAGTTGTAAATAAATAAGGACCATAATGGAACTGGCGTAATTTTAACCGAACATTCATGTTGGATTCACAACGGTACCCCTTAAACCTATATCTGCGTAACAACGTGGAAGATTTCGTTTCTTTACTATCATAAATCATCAACAAAATAAAATAATTCCGCTGTTTCTGATGCCGCATAAATCCGCAAGCCAATTAAAAAGAAATTATCAATTTTCGATAAAAACTAAAATTTCATTATTCCTCAGACAAAGATGTGACGGGTACCTTTGTGAATCAGGAAAGTACGACTGCAGTCTCTTCAAGGTTTGGTTTGGTTGGCATGAAACGCCATTTTTCTACTAGTCTAATATAACATCGTAACTGCATGTATGCTTTAGTCTGTTTATAAGCTTTTTATCATAAATCTCAAGCTTTAGCTCAAATATATTCGATTTAAACCAAGAAAATTAATTAATTAAAAATTCATGAGTTAAGAGGATTTTGATTCAAAACTAATTGGTGACATTTAACACTATAGTTTCAGTAGAAGTAAATATTTCCATTTACTGATAGCGATGATATTAGGATTCAAAACTCTGATTGGATAATGAGATAGATAGAAAGATAGATGTTACCGCCATACGATTTCTATTGGTTCAGAATAGACAACAAACACATGGCTGAACCCTGATTGGATCTGGCGCTAATGGACTCGGCATACAGAAGTGTAAAATCGTTAATTCTATTGAGTATACAGTGAGAATCTGAAAACTGCGGAATGAATATTATCTTTGTTTTCCTTTTTCTAAAGAAATATTGAAGGATTCTCAAATTTTCAATTGTTCCAAATGTTTTGAGCACTTTTTAGAAATAGTTCAGTTGGAAATTACAATAAATTTTTATAACAAGATTTTATGATTAAAAGAAATTAAATGTCTTCTAATTCTCTCTGTATATTAGGGATAATGTTATTTCAATTATAATTATGTACAATGTACAATGTATAATGTATATTAACGAAATCTTGTGTTGTACTATCATTACTATACTGTACACCATGTAAAATTTACATTACAAAAGAATGGCATTAACATTTTTTTATAGCTAGATATATTTTAATTTACAAGATATCATTTAAAAAATAAAATAAGATTTATTAATCTAGATACATATTAAAAAATAATTCTGTCAACCGAAGCATGATAATAATCAACTGGTTTTCATCAATAATATCAATAATGCGAAAACCATTATTGCAAAATATCTCATGGTATAATTCACATTCTACTTAGGCAAGCAAATGTCGTGGAAACTATTTGCAAACGTGAGTGCGGTTCAGCAGCGGTTTGGAAAAAACCACAAAGTTTATATTTTTTGCAAAAATATTGGAAATTCAACCAAATACAATTTTCGCCAGACATCTTAACAGGATATTTTTATGATTTAGAGTCTATATGTAAAATAGATCCAGACAGCTATGAGAGAAGTTGCACAAATTTTCAAGATTATGTCAACTTTAAAGTGTTGATATTACCAAACTAACGCACACTTATACTTTTTTGTAGCCTTGATTATGAAGATAAATTAAGATAACAGTCTCGTGTTTCCATGAAATTTCTAAGTTTTGTCAGTTTTTTACTCCAAAAAATGGCCGCAGAGGAAAATTAAAACGTTATTAGATGAGAAAAAGTTGAACTCCGTAGAATAGGTTGAACCACTGCTCTTGTGGGCCGATTCAATTTCAGAAACTTGATCTACGTAAATCAATCCATTCATTAGTTCTGTTGTTTATCTATTCTATTGATTCAAAAATCTACGAAAAATACTTAATTTCGACATTTTTTTGAAATTCTGAACATTGATAAATGAAATCATGTTTCATATATATTTAAGTTTTTATAAGAAGCAGAGACAGCAATAAATTATCCAGAGTTGTAATAATTATACTGGATTAAAAGTTTGTTTGAACAGAAACCTATTTTAAACTTAAATTAACCAAAAAAAAATTTGTGAGAAGATTCTCAGCCGTAATAATTGAACTAATGATCGATTGAACGAACATAAGTTTTGGATTAATGTTTATTAGAACTAACATTCAAAAGTGTGTACATAGGATATTCAGATTAAGTGATCGGGATTAAGGATATCCCATTCTAAAGTTTTAAGCTCAGCTCAGGTCGGAAAAGTAAATTGAACCTTTTTTTTGAAATGCTGCTAATCTTTAACTCTTTTATTTCTATATTAAACTTTTAGATTTGAGGAATAAGCACTTATGTAGTAAATGCCATACTCTTAAAACTGTGATCAGAATCGTATCAGTCCAGGTACAACTCGTAAAACTATCAATGTTAAATCAATGGGTATGATCTCATAGGCTTCAATGTCAACACTGACATAATCATGTAACTATCAATGCCAAACCAATGGGCACGATCTCATATGCTCCGATGTTAACTAGGACATAAGCACAAAACTATCAATGGCAAACCAATGGGCATGATCTCATAGGCTTCAATGTCAACACTGACATAATCATGTAACTATCAATGCCAAAGCAATGGGCATGATCTCATAGGTTCCGATTTCAACACTGACATACATAATCATGTAACTATCAATGCCAAACCAATGGGCATGATCTCATAGGCTCCGATTTCAACAAGGACATAAGCACACAAACTATCAATGCCAAACCAATGGGCATGATCTCATAGGCTTCAATGTCAACACTGACATAATCATGTAACTATCAATGCCAAACCAATGGGCACGATCTCATATGCTCCGATGTTAACTAGGACATAAGCACAAAACTATCAATGGCAAACCAATTGGGCATGATCTCATAGGCTACGATTTCAACAAGGACATAAGCAAACTAACTATCAATGGCAAACCAATTGGGCATGATCACATAGGCTTCAATGTCAACACTGAGACAAGCTCCAAACTATCAATACTAAACCAATGGGCACGATCTTATAAGCTCATATGTTTCAACGAGGAAAGCAGAGTATATTCCAACTAATGTGTATTTAGAAATCTATGTTACAAGTTAACGTTAATCGACGTTATTACAAGTTTTGCGTCAATATATATATATATATATATATATACAGCATAGTTTACATACTTACAAGATTAGCGCAGATAAAGTTAAGCTAATCACAATACAGGTTCTGATGTATTTACATATGTATCTAATCATGTTATGTAGTTATTTACAGAACAGTTATGATAAATCAGAATATGGGGTTTACGTAACTATTTACAATGTAGATAATTAATAATGTATAGTGTAGTTCAGGTTAACAGATATTATATTACACAATATTTATTACACTTAACTCTTTTTGATCCAAAAGTTGTGACCTTTGAATCGCCAAATTTTAAAGCCAATCAACGCAGTAAAAAAATCAACACAAAGTGTAATTATAATTTCATTTAAATACATTTCTATGAATATTTATTATTTATGTTCAGTTTCTGCAAAATGATGCACTATTCAACTTGCATAGATCGTTTAACCCAAATGTGAGCACGAGGAAGCTTGCTTCATTGGCATATGCAGAATAACACCGCAAACAGATGAAATCTTTAAACCTGAAAGGGAGAGACCGGCTAGACATGGTAGTTGAGCTGAAAGTGTAGTATTAAATTAAAGGGACTTTTAGTTTCTCCCATTACGAGACTTTTAGATTTATGCGGCAGAGACAAACAAGTAAATTGGTTGAATTTAACCATAGAGAATAGAATATATAGAGAGGAATTAAAAGTGTAAAAAAGGGCTGTAAAATCACTTTTTAGACTTTTTAGAGGTCAGGCTTAATTTGAGGACCTAGACTATAGTGGGTTGGTGTGTAAATCATTGGTTTTAAGAAAGGGGATTTTGAGAGTTTTTTTGTGTGAAATTTGTGATTTAAAATCCGTAACACAATGTGAAGGAAGAAGAGAAAAAAGGTAAAATTCTACTTTTCATCTTATATTTCTAAAGATCTTAAACAATTTTTGGGGCAAAGCTGTAAAAGTGAGGAACAATAAAATCGTCATTTTAAAGCTGAAGATGAGAAAATTTTTCTTTTTTGTAATGTTAGGGCCGACAAACGTTACATATGTTGGAAAATATCACTTAAAATGAAAAGAATATTGTCGAAATATGTGATTTTCTTTGATTCTTAAAAAATGAAAAATAAATTAAAACTCTGATTTTTAAATCTCTTTATCTTTGCAACCCAATGTCATAAACCTTTAACATTTAAAGCTCTGAATGCTGTTAGATCAAATAATCTAAATTTCAAAGGATTCCACTAAAAGTGAAAAGTTGCTAAGATTTAGAAATTACAAAACTGGAGTTTGTGGCAAAGATTTAATCTTTTTTAGAAAGAATCGTTCCTACTTTTGTATTAACTAATTGTTTCTGTAAAAGAGAAAAACTAATACCAATAAATGCTTAAAAATAATAACCAAAATTTTAAACATTTTTTTGCGCCCATTTATTGTAAAATTATCATATATATAACCAACATATTTTTAGAAAAATGAATCCTAAAATATCTTTTGTTTAAACTGAATTTTATAGTTATTGTATTTTGACTAATCTTTTTAAAAAATTCAAAGCAATGGTTTTTTTGTTATTCTGTATGTACGGTGTTAAGAAATCAAAAGTGTAAAAATGTGAACATTAAAAAATTATAAATGAAAAACACAGATAAAATTAGAAAAATTAATTTAACTGTTTTATTTTTAAGTACAAAAAAAAGCTTAAAATATTTTGGAGATAAAAGAATATGCTGAAATTTTGTAGATTTAAAAAAACATTATTGAACATAAAAACATAAAAACATAAAAAAAAACAATTTGTTTACATTATTTAGAACTAACCTTAAAAAGAGTTCAAATGTAAATCATTATCAAAAAAAAATAAAAAAATAAATAAAATATAACAAAACAATTTAGACATAATACGGTGGTAGGCGATAATATCAATATTATGAAGACGACTTTTTTATAAAAGTTTTTATTGTTAACAAGCTTTTTTCTAATTACAAGTTTACAAGTAATTAATGAGAAGCTTTTTTAATTGACAGCTTCTCTCTGGTTCTATTTATTTGTGCATTCATGCTGTTTAAAAGCTTGTTATAAATAAAAATCTAAATCAAAAGTCGTCTTCATTATATTGATATAATCGCCTACCACCGTATGGAAACGTTCTGTCTTCATTAAACAAATTGGCGATGACGTTTAATCATTTATCTCTTCATTACAGGGATACACTCGTGATTCTTTAGGACCCTACCAAGGTTATAATGCAGGGAAAGTTATTCAAGAGGTGTACTCATCTTTTGTAATGCAGTGTACTGTCTCTGGGCGGTAATGTAAACACAAGACGGATGTCGAAGCCTGACATGGGATCCATTTTTCACATAAAAAATCAATGAAATATTCTGGTCATAGGAACCTATTATGTGAATTATCAAAATTCTTGTTTACAAATTCTGCCCAGAGAGAACTGGTTTCAATATGTACGCAGAGTATACGCAACTGCAATTAACTTGCCTTGCATTATAACCTTGGGAAGCCTCGGGGCAATGTGATATCACCTCCTATATTTATTGCATCCCTATTGCCTCACATGAATGAAGAGATATGTAATTTTGTAACTTCTAAACAAATTTTCTTCTACAGGTTTTAAAAACTGTAAAATCTTATATATTTTGTAACACATATTTTTGAGTTCAGAAATCAAATCTAATTATTGTTTTTGAAAATGTAAATCCGCAACTTCTTGGCAGACAAATTCGCAATCAATTGCATCTCTTGGGATGCAATCTAACATCTTGTTTCAGGGTTGCAATGTAAATATCAAGGATTCAAAAGTGTCAAAATTTTGTTCAAAAGTGGGAAAAAGATTTACCTTTTTTAATGCAAATGGTTGAAATAGAAATAAATTTAGAAAAAAGGGTTTTATATTGGAAGAAAAATGCATTATTGATATGAAGAAAGCTTCGTAGCTCGCATACAAATTGGTAGTAAAAGCGAATGTTATAAGCATAAAATATTGCGATGAATATTAAAAAAGATAGCTCTTACCTTTACTCAAACATTTAGCGATACATCTTTTAACAGATTGAAAAACAACATTTTCTAAAACAAGCAATTTTCCATTTTTTTTTGTATTAAAGTGACTAACATCTTAATCATTTTTGGTCTCTGTATACACTATTTACGTTAATCCTGTAAATAATACAGAAATATTATTATCCATAATTAAAGTGATTGTGAATAATACAGAAATATTATAATCTATAATTAAAGGGATTGTGAAAAATACAGAAATATTATAATCTATAATTAAAGTGATTGTGAATAATACAGAAAGATTATAATCTTTAATTAAAGGGATTGTGAATAATACAGAAATATTATAATCTATAATTAAAGTGATTGTGAATAATGCAGAAATATTATAATCTATAATTAAAGTGATTGTGAATAATACATAAAAATTATAATATATAATTAAAGGGATTGTGAATAATACAGAAATATTATAATCTATAATTAAAGGGATTGTGAATAATACAGAAATATTATAATCTATAATTAAATGGATTGTGAATAATACAGAAATATTATAATCTATAATTAAAGGGATTGTGAAAAATACAGAAATATTATAATCTATAATTAAAGTGATTGTGAATAATACAGAAAGATTATAATCTTTAGTTAAAGGGATTGTGAATAATACAGAAAACTATAATCTTTAATTAAAGGGATTGTGAATAATACAAAAATATTATAATCTATAATTAAAGGGATTGTGAATAATATAGAAAGATAGAGTAAAATGTTCCTTTGAAAAACTACTTATAACATTAAAACACTTTTTCTACGTGTTAGATAATGTAGAATTAAACTAAGTAAATTATAAGATTTAATTTTTTTCTCTGACGTTTTTTATTATTAAATAATAGAGAAAAAAACATCAATATATCATAAAACAAGGCGTTCAGAGCGCTTCTAGTTTTACCTTTAATTATAGCTTAATCTGTAAGTATTTTCTCTTCGTACATTATAGAACAATAACAAAAACGTTTCTTAGATTTAGTTTTAATCTTTCGTGGATTTTAAGTCCGGGTCGTGTAACCTTAATATGTGCAATTTATAATTAGAATTCGAAGTACAAATACGTAAAAAAATGTTTTAAAGAATTTAAATATTACAGAAGTGCTAAAAAATCGAGATTAGAGTAGTTATAGTTCCACCAAAATATTTGCAGGGTTCATGCTTTGGGTTTAAAAGTATTGAATTAAAGTGAAGCAAATGCAAAAATATTGGAACATAGAAAAAATCCGCAAACCGGGTATTTTTGTGAAATTTTTTTATTCCGAAATAAATTAGAAAATTTTTTTCTATTCCAACTTTTATTAAATTTTTTTTGATAAATAAAAGAGTTAATTACAAACAATCCCTGAAAAAGCATCAAATCTTCACCAAATCTTACAAATTTTACAAATTTTACAAAAAAATAGAAAACACATTTCCTAACTAATACATTAAGACCCCCTTCCTTCTCCTTCCTGCATACTCCCTTCCCTCTCCTTCCTGCAGACCCACTTCCTTCTCCTTCCTGCATACTCCTTTCCCCATTCTTCCTGTAGACCCCCTTCCTTCTCCTTCCTGTTGACCCCCTTCCTATGGACCCGCTTCCCCCTCCTTCCTTTGGACCCTCTTCTATTCCTTCCTGCAGATCCCCTTCCCCCTCTTTCCTGCAGACCTCTTTCCTTCTTATTTTAGAAGATTTATTGTGTGAAAGTACAAATTTAAATAATGCTTACGTAATTGTTTTTCTACACATGTCGGTCGCATAAATCAATCAATCAATTAATTCAGACAATTAGAATAAATGATGGATCGATCTTTACTGATCTTTAGTGATTTCTAGTGATATCTAGTGATCTCTACAGTGATCTATTGTGATTTTATTGATTTTATTTTCTCGTCATATCTCTTTCCAAATATGTTCTCTCTTTCTCTGTATCCCGATATATTCTCTCTATCCCAAAATAGTATTTTTATCTCAATATATTCTCTCTATCCCAATATATTTTCTCTATCCCAATATATTCTGTCTATTCCAATATATTCTTTCTATTTCTCTTTATGAAAATATATTCTCTCTATCCCAATATTTTCACTCTATCCCAATTAATTCTTTCTTTCCCAATATATTCTCTCTATCCCAATATTTTCACTCTATCCCAATATATTCTGTCTATTCCAATATATTCTTTCTATTTCTCTTTATGAAAATATATTCTCTCTATCCCAATATTTTCACTCTATCCCAATTAATTCTTTCTTTCCCAATATATTCTCTCTATCCCAATATTTTCACTCTATCCCAATTAATTTATTCTTTCCCAATATATTTACTCTTTCCCAATATATTTTCTCTATCCCAATCAATTCTTTCTTTCCCAAAACATTCTCTCTATCCCAATAAATTCTGTCTATTCCAATATATTCTCTCTGTCCCATCATATTCTGTCTATCCTAATATATTCTCTCTATCCCAATACATTCTCTCTATTTCTCTATCCCAATATATTCTCTCTATCTCTATATCCCAATTTTTCTCTCTATCTCTTTATCCCAATATTTCTTTCTATCTCTCTACTCCAATATATTCTTTTTATTTCTCTTTATGACAATATATTCTCTCTATCCCAATATTTTCACTCTATCCCAATTAATTCTTTCTTTCCCAAATATATTCTCGACTCTTTATCCCATCATATTCTGTCTATCCTAATATATTCTCTCTTTCCCAATATATTCTCTCTATTTCTCTATCCCAATATATTCTCTCTATCTCTCTATCCCAATATATTCTCTCTATCTCTTTATCCCACTATATTCTCTCTATCTCTTCTTCCCAATATATTCTCTCTATCTCTTTATTCCAATATATTCTCTCTATCTCTTCTTCCCAATATATTCTCTCTATCACTCTATCCCAATATATTCTCTCTATCTCTCTATCTCGATATATTCTCTCTGTCACTCTAACCCAATATATTCTCTCTATCTCTCTATCCCATTATATTCTCTCAATATCTCTATCTCAATATATTCTCTCTATCTCTCTATCCCAATATATTCTCTCTATCTCTCCATCCCAATATATTCTCTCTATATCTCTATCTCAATATATTCTCTCTATCTCTCTATCCCAATATATTCTCTCTATCCCAATATATTACCCAAACTGCAGTAGTTCCCATTAAATCAGTTAAAGAGCTACACAATGAACTTTGAAACGGCATTCAGGGGTAAATTTAATTTAAACCATTTATTGCACATTGTTCCTTTCAATTTGAGACTATTGAACTAGTGAAATAGTATATAGTGTATATCTATCTCTGCAGTAGAGGAGAGAATATCTATTCCTGCATTAGAGATTATAAGAGAGAATATCTTTTCCTGCAGTAGAGTGTATAGAAAGAAAAATTATTCCTGCAGTAGATAGCATAGAGACTATCTCTGCATTAGCGAGTTTTAGAGAGAATCTCTATCCCTGCAGTAGAATAGCTTCAGAGACCATATCTATCCCTACAGTAGAAGAGCCTCAGAGAGTATATCTATCCCTGCAGTAGAAGAGCCTCAGAGAGCATATATATCCCTGCAGTAGAAAGACCCCTTTTACTGCTTCTTCTGTAATAAAACCGTCATGTCTTCCTGACCTTGTCCCATCAAGCTGCTCTTCTCCGACATAATAAAGGCTTAGAAATTTCAAGGGGTAAAACAGAAACTAAGGAACGGGGGGGGGGATGGGGGTTAGCCCCCCACCCTTAATAAAGTTGATAACAATACAAAAGAGGGTCTGAAAAAATTACATTGTTTGCTTTCAAGCGACTACAAGCGTAATTTCATGTGATCCTCAATGCAAAGATTACAATATCCTATTAACAACGGTACCCTTAAAACCTTTGTCTAATCAAATAAGAACTAGTTATTCATAATTTACAAACTGATTATTTTCAATTGTGGTTTCTCTACAAAATGACTTAAAGGAGTCATCCGAATTAATTGTGACTTTTAATTAGCATACAATCCGTTCAAGGATATTTTTGCATGATTATTATTATCATTATTATTATTATTATTATTATTATTATTATTATAATTATTATTAATTATTACTATTATTACTATTATTAATAATGCAAGGAAATGGACAAGATAAATTCCGCCACAATAGCCTTTTTAAGTATCATCCTTTGTGGGTGTAACCCTATATGTTAGCTATAGCTGGCCAAACGGTTGGACCATTTTTTCAGGAACCCTTATAATTAAAATGATTAAATTTATTTTTCAAAATTCGGATATTTTTTAAATTGAAATTTTGTTTTAATTGGCTTTTTTTTTAGGAAACCCTTGAGTACCCCGGGGAAAGTAAAGGCTAAATTTTTTTTTTTTCAAAGTTGAATTTTATACAAAATTTCAAATTTTTTTAAAATTCCATGAAAATGAAATGAGATACCACGGCTGAATTAAAGTTATTAATTTAACAGATAGAAAAACGTATGATCTACGTCTTTTTTACATAGAAAAATATACCATAAAGATTACTAAGGGACTCACATAGATTCAGCCTGCTTATAAAAAGTCTTTAAAGCTTTGAATAGTCAAGAATGAATGAAACATCCATGTTTTTTTATCGGCTAGTTATAAATTTCTGCCGGAAAATCGACGATTTCTTCCACATTATTGATCAGATTTTAAGGGTAATGTTGTGAATCAGAAATATTAACTACTGCCACTTTAAAAGTGTCTCCATGCCTTGTTCCTTGGGTTTATCTTGTTTACTAACTACAACAATATATATAGTGCATCCCAGGGTTATAATTCAATGAATGTTATTTCAGAGGTGATTGTACTGCAGTGTACTGTCTCTCGGCGGTAATGTAAACACAAGACGGATGTCACAGCCTGACATGGGATCTTTCACATAAAAATCAATGAAATATTCTGGTCATAAGAAACTATAATGTGAATTATCAAAATTCAATGCTTTTATCCTCCTCGGATAATAAACGAACACTGATGCATCTATTCTTGTTTACAAATTCCGCCCAGAGAGAACCGGTTTCAATTTGTACGCAGAGTATACGCAACTGCAATTAACTTTCCTTGCATTATAACCTTGGTGCATCCTATAATCTATATTTCAGTCATATTCAAAATTCGTCGAGAATAATAAAAAAAAAATAAAAAAAAGTCCAACCAAAATGTAAAGAAAATTAAAGATGTGAACAGTTTACGGGGAAAAATTAGTTACAAAAAGGCTTACTGAAGTTTAACCAGAACCCCCTAATTTACACAAATGTCAAGATGTAAAGCTCGCTGAGTTTTGAGAAGTAATATAATTTTGTCAGATTGTACATATTTTAGTTTATTTATATTTATTAAAATACTTATCCTATCCTTAAAAGGGGGATTAGGAAAAATTGAATATTTGTCCAAAGAAGCAACGTTTTTTCTGGACATCCTGTACTCCTTTAGGCTAGCAAGTTAGAAAGCTTAGATTAACGGTAAACTTATAAATAACTATATTTTTCTATTTTAGGTAAGTTTAAGACTTCAATATAAACCAAAACAACATTTACTCATGAATGAGAAGAATTAAAAATCAATTTACCCGGCGTTGCCTAGGTAATATTCATAGTCATTGTTACTTCCGCCGTTTACCCGCACTTGGTATTAAATCTTGATTGTAGCTGAAGTGCTTGGCGAATGGCGTTACCCGTGAAATTTCAAATATTTCCATCTTTTTTGCCTATGTGAATAATTATGTATAACACATTAATTCTGACAATTTTAAAACAGCTATTTCTCTGTCATTTATTGGAATTTTTAAAATCTGTAAAATGATTTGAGAAACTGTAATAGGAAAGTTTTTCAATATAACAAAATATCCGTAACACAAATTCAGTTTTCCTATACACCAGTATTTCGATAAAACGTTTCACGCGCAGTTGTTTTTAAAATTCGTCGATACCTCATTTCGTTGAAGAGATATTACTCTTTAAAGTCATCCCGGCCCAAATATTACTGAGAGTTATAATAGTTAATTATCGCACTAGAGCTGAATAATGCATTTAAGAAAATGGCAGTCATTTTTAACACTTGTTAAATGAAAAGAAGTGAATCCAGTTATAAAACAAAACGTTTTTATTTTGATTACTGAAATATTTTTACAGATTGGAAAAATTCCAAACAATAACAAAGTTACAACAATTTAAAAAATTGACAGTATTAAAACGACACTCTGTACTATACTTTCCCTCCAGCTGGCCATGGCTATAGCAAACCAAGATGTGCACGGTCTTAAGCAAAAATAAACCAGTATTTTTCCAATTACTCCTTTTAAACTTAAACTATAAACTAGCGCTTTACAAGTTTGAAATTTATACATCTAGGGCTATGAATAAGAGATCAGGGTAGGGACAACCAATGTCAGTGTTTCTAAAAATTTAATGACCAACTTTCAGAGTTGTTTTTATTTCAGGGAAATTTATTTATGAATGAGTGAAGAGACATTACTTTGTTAAATACATATTCTCTTTATTCTCTGATAAACGGGGTTTTAATATTATTTCTAGAATATTCTAAATTAAAATATTTCCCCCATCTCAACTCCAGCTCCCCTCCACCTCCCTCTAGCTTCCCCCCCTCTAGCTTCCCTAAGGCAAGGAAAAAGACGGGACATTAATCTTCTCTCCGTATTGTAACCCAGCCGTCAGAGATGAAAAATGCGCGGGGATATGACGGACCAATCACAGCCGGGTACACAACTTCAACCAATCACAGTGAGGATCACAGCGGGCCCCTGAAGTTTGGTTGTCAGTTGTCGGTGAAAAATTGATGTATGGTTTATCAAAAATTAAAGTAAAGTCAGTTTTGATTTATGCGTTTGAGTACAAGTGTCCCGTAAACGCATCAGTTTGCAAATGGAATTGTGTTTCAAACCAAACCTAACAATTGAGACAGCATAAATCACAAACGGTCACAATCTTCAATATACATAATTTATTGCATTTTGACAAGGAAAATATTGTTCTGCTAGCGGGTTCATGGAACTGTTATAAAAACAACATATTTTTATCTCAATATTCATATTTTTCTTACGTTAAAAACTTCCGATGTTAAAAAAAAAACAGATTTCTATTAGTATTAAACTTTGCAGCAAAAAACGAATAGGAAAATGTACATAAGGAATTAAGTCTTTGCCACAAACTTAAATTTTCTTATTCCTGTATCTTTGCAACCTGATAGTATAAACCTTTAATATTTCAAATTTAGAGTATTTGATCTAACAAAATTCATAGTTTGAAATATCGGCATTAGGTTGCAAATATATAGGGATATGAAATTCAGAAAAACTTAAATCCTTTGACTCAAAAAAGCCTAGTAAATGGCCTAGATAAAACAGTGAAAGGTAAAAGGTTCATGGCCCTATTGTGAATCCCTTACGGATCTCTTCCACTAGAAATAATATTTACAATCCCCACTCCTGTATGCCAAGTCTATTAGCGCCTGATCCAATCAGGGTTCAGTCATGTGTTTGTTGTCTTTTCTGAACCAATAGAAATAGTATGGCGGTAATATCTATATTTCTATCTATCTCAATATCCAATTAGAAATATGAATCCTTGAATCGGCGCTATCAGTAAATATTTACTTCTTCTGAAACTATAGTGTCCCCTATATTTAGTAAATGCACTAAACTGTCTGCGACTAGTAAATAATAAACCCGTATATTAAGTGCAAATAGTGCTTGTCTCTGTGACTATAATTAAGCTGGATGAAGCACCTACTACTGTAAATATGACAACTAATAAATCATAAAAGCTGATCCTAATGTATCGGCTAAAATGTTGTTCTTTTTGAAATTTAATTTTTCTCATTAAATCGACTGAAGTATTAAAAGCAAACTTCCCCCCCCCCTCTAGCCCTCCTTGAAAAGATCATATTTTCCCCTCAATTTTTTTGTGTTCTCTTCGCTGTGTTGGAAAAAATAAACGATTTTTAGGGGAAAAAAAACAACTCTTTTTTCGTAAAAAACATCAAAAATAGGTAATAAAGATATAGGGATTAGAAAATTTGAGTTTTAGGAAAAAACTCAATTTCTTTAAAAAATTGTCCTATGACGTAAAATTGTAAATAGAGAGAATTTAACTTGAGAAAGATTCATTTACGATTGGAATCTTTATTATTAATTATTATTAAACGAAATTCATATTTTAGAGCTATTAATAAAAGGTTCCTTAAATGCAACCGTGTTTTCTCGCTCTGTAGGTGTAAAATAAAAAAAAATAAAACTCCCAATTTGAACCTAAATCTAATAACAAAAAGAAAGAAAAAAGACGTCAGTCATTCAACTGTTTTCTTGTGATTTCTGTAGTATCAAAAGAAACAGATACGTAATCCTTTAGAGGCGAATAATCAGTTCTTGAAAATGTTTATTAGATCTATAACCGGCCCGACATTGATTTAATTATTTGTAAATCTAAATTTAGAACTTTTATACTGTTAATCTCAGGATCAATCATCTTATTCCGGAGTCATTTAATTCCTCTTTGATATCCCTTGGTGGTCATGCCCTGCAGGGATAACTTTAATCAAAGGATCAAGTAATTATCCTCATAAAGTGCCCACAATGGATATCATGATCAAGCGTTTAAGATTAACGATACTTCACACAAAAGTTTTGACTTAAAGTATCAAAGATAAAAAATACAGTGATAACCAGAAAACTCTGGAATAGGAAACTTTTTGACTCAAGTTTTGGCTTTAAATAGTCCAATGAACATGAGGCACAGCAATTGTGCTGTGCGCAGCAAAGAGACCCATTTAACTTAATGACTTCTTAGTAAAGCTATTTACTTTGTAACAACATCAAATGCACTTTAGTATTCCTGTAATGTCGTCTTCCTATTCCACAGTTTTCTGGTTATCACTGTAGAAACATAGGATGTACCAATCAACATGTTTGAGTGTTTGCCACAAACTCTTACTTTCTAATCCCTACATCTTTGCAACCCAATGTCATCCACAGTTTTCTGGTTATCACTGTAGAAACACAGGATGTACCAATCAACATGTTTGAGTGTTTGCCACAAACTCTTACTTTCTAATCCCTACATCTTTGCAACCCAAAATCGTAGACCATAGATATTTCAAACTACGTTTGAAATATGCAAGCTTTATCAGGTTGCAAAGATATAGGATTTAGAAAATTTCAGTTTGTGGCAAAGACTCAATTTCTTAAAATTGTTTTTATCATCAATGTTTATACTTAGATAAATCTTAACCAAAGTTTTCAAAATTTGAAATGATAAATCTTTTTTTCAATGTTTAAATGTTTTTCTTTATTTACAATATTCAAAGACGATTAAATGTTGCAAGCTCATATTTATTGGACCACCCTGATATTAGTAAGTATACTATAAAGAAAAAATAATGTTGGAATGGTTTTTTATTTTTCTTAACCCAAAAATATTAGATTATTACAGTGATAACCAGAAAAAATTGAATAGGATGACGACATTATATCAATACTTTAGTCTATTTGATGTTGTTCCAAAGCAAATAGTTTTAATAAACACTTTTTTAATCACTAAGTTAGGAAAATGGGTCACTTTGTCTCATGCTCATTGAACTTTGTAAAGCTATGACTTAATTCTGAAAGTCGTCTTCCTATTTCAGTGTTCTGGTTATTACTGTATGATATTTGGGATGATGCAAATCTGAAATTGCGGCATTTGCGCGCAATGCATTGTACAGTGTACACAATAATACAGGATTACCCTCAAAGAATGAGGAAATGTTTTTTTAAAAACTTTTTAAACGACAAAATAATTTCAAAATTTTCACTGTTCTCAAGGCAACATTATTTTTATTCTTTTTTAAGATTATTTTTTCAGAAATGAAGGGAAAAGTTGAATTGAAACGAAACGGATTTGAAACCCAGCAAAGGTTATTCCATTTCTTAAAATTGCGTTCTAGATTAAAACTATAACATTATAATTTTAGCATTATAATTTAAGAATGAATTGAATACAACTTGCAATCCGAAATCAAAAGATTGTATTTAATTCTGTCAATTTCCGGAAAAATTATAAAAAAACAAGCTATTTACAGTTATTCAAAGGTTGCAAACTCATAAGCAAAAATTGATGAGAATTTTACCAATTTCCTAACAAGTATAACTATAAACAAGTACTTTATAGTTTAAAAATGTACATGTCTTTGGCTACACAAAGTGGATTACCGAGGTCAAATCAAAGGCATCAATTTTTTCAAATCACGGGCAGCCGTAGTACATTTGAATTTCCGAACCGGATCAACCTTTCCGGTCCCAGTTTGTACTTTATCGCCCAGACATTGAGTAAATAAAGCAGATACTCAATAGGACTAGCCGGTGCAACAAGACTGACGCGGTCAGACTAGAGTTTGAATTTACTTTTACTAAAGGGTCAGAGGTGCGTGAAATCAGTCTAAATCAGTATGTTATCAAATACAAGTTAAAAAACTACAGAAATACAAAAACCTTAGTTTGAAATTTACAAAATGTAACTTTATAGTTTTTGAGAATTTTGTTCCGGTTTCAATTTAGTGAATATGCAATTTTAAATTTTTCTTTATAATTTTACGAATAAATTGAGCCCAAAAAATTGTCTAATCCCTACATCTTTGCAACCTGAGGGTTTAAACCTTATGATATTTAAAACTTAGATTATTTGATCTATCAGACTTGATAGTTTGAAATATCTAAGGTCCACGACTAGCTATTTGAGTTCTTTTCTTTTTCTATATTTCTCCCCTTTTAAAGCTTAACAATCTTCACACTAAAATTAGAAAATGCTGTATTTAAAATTTTTTGTTTTTTATTTAGAATTTATGTAAACTGGAGAAGAATCTGTATTAAAAGCAATCAAATCAAATAAGTACATTTTCTTAAAAACTTCAAAACTTAGGAATCAAACTCAAATATAAAAGTGAACAATTTTTTCTTCTTTTTTGAAAATCATTATTTTTTGCAATTATATTGACTCCCCCCTGTTCTTATATAAGTTAATTTTGAATCTGTATAGAGTGTATGAAATGTTTATGAGGTATAAAGTATATAAACTGAATAATATTGGTATATATACAGTGTATAGTTTATATACTGTATAGTGTATACACATGTCACATTAAAATCAACATCTATATTCAACACTCAACCAGCCTTTTGTATAGGAGCCAACTTTATGAGACATAAACTACTTTAAACACCCCCTCCACCTTCCCCCTTCACCTTCCCCTTTCTCCCCCCACCAACCCCTTCTTATTTCCCATACACAGAACTGTTAATGTCAAAGCACTATGTAAAGTACGAATATCTAATTCATATTTAATTAGACAAAGCTAATAATGGGTACCGTTGTGAGCCGGACATCACTCCTGTATGCCGAGTCCATTAGCGCCTGATCCAATCAGGGTTCAGTCATGTGTTTGGTGTCTATTCTGAACCAATAGAAATAGTATGGCGGTAACACCTATCTTTCTATCTATCTCATTATTCAATCAGAGTTATGATTCCTTTAATCGGTGCTATCAGTAATTGCAGATATTTACTTCAGCTCAAACTATAGTGGCATACCACTCAATAAATGTGCATGAGGGTCATTTGAAATTAAACTGTTAGTCCATTTCAGAAATTGATAAAACTGGAAGATATTTAAAATTTGTCAAAAATTCACTGTATCAAAGAAAATTAAAATTTTCTAAACATTTCTAAAATCTCAGCTAATCTTTAAGATACATGGCTATAGGGGGTAGAACACACTTTAAAATTTTTTTGTCAATTATTATATCATAAATTAAACAAGACGTTACGTGATTTGCTTTTAATGTTTTTAATCGCTTTTTTCACTCAAAGCATATTCTGAAAGATTTAGACAAAGATACAGGGTGTCCCACATACAGTACAGGGTGTCCTATATATAGTACAGGGTGTCACACATATAGGTCAGGGTGTCCCACATATAGTACAGGGTGTCCCAAATCATATAAGATCGTAGCTTTAAAGTATTATTTAAGGGACTAATAAGAAAATTTAAAAAGAATGAAGCATTAAAAAGAATGTATAAGGCTAGAATAAAAATTTTCTTGCAGGTTTTTTTTTAAGTTTTATGTGCGTTAAAGCTTGGATATAATCCAATATGATATGGAACGCTATGTATTAACCAGTTACCAACAAGGAAAATTCTATTATCATAGTTTAATTAAAAGAACAGATAGGACACTAGATGTCGTATTTTCAAGATTTCAATGAAACTCGCTTCGCACAGTTGGCGTATAATTAAAAGACAGAAACAGCGCGAAACTCCTCTGTGCTTCTGCCTCAGGATTATTGTAAACAAGTTTCATTGAAAATTTGAAAAGACGACATCTAGTGTCATATCTGTTATTTTAATTAATCTATGTCTATAATATTCAATTTACCAAATTAGTTGATCATTGACTCCCCCCTGTTCTTATATAAGTTAATTTTGAATCTGTATAGAGTGTATGAAATGTTTATGAGGTATAAAGTATATAAACTGAATAATATTGGTATATATACAGTGTATAGTTTATATACTGTATAGTGTATACACATGTCACATTAAAATCAACATCTATATTCAACACTCAACCAGCCTTTTGTATAGGAGCCAACTTTATGAGACATAAACTACTTTAAACACNGTCTTAAAGATCGTTTTTTTGGGACACCCTGTAGATACCGTTGATCCTCAAATTAAAAGTGCCAACAGTGGATATCGAGTTTATATTTTGTTTCAATTCGTAATTTTAGCAAAATTAATTTTTTCCTCTTTCTATAGTTCATGTAAAATGCATGTCTCTCGCTCTCTCTCTCTCTGACGTATATGTCGTCTTTGGCTAGGAAATAATACACACACCTAATGAGGCTTTAACGACAACATAAACTGTCTTGTAAGTTAGATGATGTGGCATTAACATTAAATATATATAGAATATTGTTATACATATTAATTATTCGGTGGGAATGAAAAAGGTAAATTATTAATTACTGCAATCGTTTTTAAATATTTGAAGGTTGTAAGAATTGGACAATATAAACTTGAATATAACCCGGAAAATTTTAAACAAATTTCATTTTCAAGTTTGGTCTAGATATGTCTACTACTTATATTGGTCTTTTTAAGCCTTTACGACCCTTTTAAAACCATAACAGTGCAAAATTGGGTTTAGGAGGGAAGATGAGGGAGGGAGGAGGGGGGGAGTGCAGGGGAGGGGATGGGCACGGAAAGGGGGAATAGAAGGTTTAAATATTTTGACAGCCGACTACTAAACCCCTTTTTAACCTTAAAATCGAAATATACTGCATCAAAATTAAATACTATTTGTGGACGGCTCCAAGTCTCCCGCATTTTCATCCCCCCTCCCCTCACCCGCTCCACCCCCCTCACACGTCAATGTCCAACCGCGCTAAGCATATAAATGTCGTCATCCAAAATTTGAAAAACTGAAAAAATATAATTGCAATAAACATTAAATAAAAATGGTTTACAAGTCCGGCTGCCGCGTATTTTTTTCCAGAAAAAGGTTACGATTAAAGGTTGTCTCTTTAGATGCGAGTTTTTTTCTCTATGATTTTCTTTACAACAGCTCAACAAATTCGAACTGATTCTTAAATTTCACGTTTCCTACTTCTCTCATACTTCTCTCGTACTTATTTGCATATTCTTATCCAACGCATGCACTCATTCATTTGATTCAAAAGACCAAAGTTATTTTGAATTCTTATTTTTTTATTCCATGAAGTCTGTTTTTTGTCGATATTTCTAATTAGGTTTTGAAAGTAAGAGTGAAAGCTTAAAGAATACAAAGAGTAAAGAAATAACCATAAAATCATTGAGAAGGTTTAAATGAACACAAAGAATAACCCTTTGTGAAAACTAAATTTACAATCTTCACTCTTAAAAACCCTAGATACAGGGTGTACCAATAAACATGGGAATTCAGTGATGACTTTTAAATCGTCTTCGATCCATGCGGCATTTTTTCATGAATTTAATAATTGTAGTATTTCAGCTTAAACATGTCGAAAACGCCTGGTCTTGAGATTTTAAAAATGTGGTCTTCCCTTTTTTTCCTTCAAAATTGACGGAGATTTTGCAAAATTTGTACAAATTTCAATTCATTAAATAAATAAATAAAAAAATTTTATAATATCTATTATCTTAGTCAATTTTTAAGATACACGAAACGCAGACCACTTCATGAAAAACTGTTCAGACTTACAGCCTCTTTTTTTATTTTTAATTCATTAAATATTAGTAATCCAAGACGACTTTCAAGTCGTCTCTCAATTTCTACCTTTTTTGGGACACACTTGATGTCAACATTTTTTCAACCTTTTCCTACTTTTTATGTTCCAGCTCACAATCTTTGCCTGTTCACAGTCAAACATTTTTTATGCATTTCCTGTTTNAATACTTATAATATTCTGTGTTCTTCACTCATCCATTTAATTTTATCTTACTGCTGATCTCTCATTTCAAACAGGGAGGGGGGGGGGTCCACAATGGGGGGGCATAGATATGGTAAGTTCTATCTACATTTTCATGTGTTTTATCCATCCATACAACTAGATAGGGTTTCCAAATGAACTGCAACAAAAGTCAACCATTTTATTGCTCGTCTATATCAGAAGAATATAAGTGTTCAGATCGTACAGTGGTGTTTAAAAATTACGCCGGCTAAAGAACCTGGAGTATTATCAAAAACCGCCGTTTATTGATGATCCTCGTTGGATTGTTATCAAGAACCAAAATAAGCATTTACAATAAGTAGAGCCTGCAGATGTTAGAAAAATGCTGGGAACTTGGATACCCTTAATCTCGATCGCTTAATCTGAATATCCAATGTGGAAACTTAATTTCATTCTTTTTTCACTTTTTAAATATCCCTACCAGATTCCAACCAATGAGAGTTATCTCATTAAATGGCGCGCACAATTTCAAATTTCCCAGCTTTTGGTTGGCTGTTCGGAATTCTGCATACGCTACTCTGATTGGTTGAATTTTATACACTTTTCTGGATACAAGCAAAGATTAAATTACTCTTGAGATTAATAAAAGGAGGCGATCAAGCATTGATCACAATATCGACAATAGTTTAGCACTAAACTCATACCATCGACAGGTAAAGCTCTCTAGGCTTTTGATCTCGATAATCAGAAGAGTATTGGGGGGGGGGAGGCTATGGAGCCCTCTCTTCTGGGTGCGTGAAATCTATAGGTTTTATGGGTCAAAACGGGTGCTGAGCCCCCCTGGACAAATTCCTGAATATGACCCCGTCGATAATGAAAGATTAATTACAACATTGTCTATATTATAAAAACAAGAAGTTAAAAAACAAACAATTTACTTTCTGCGACTCTGTTCTCGATGCTATCTAAGCTTTTTTATCTCGATGGATAGTATTTTTAGACATTTTTAGGTGTTAAACTCAATGGTTAATTTTGAAATATGATACTAACAATCTGATGCCACTCTAGCCTCACACCATCGATGGATCTGAAATAATAAATCTAGTCATTAAACCTCGATGGAAAAAGTTTGAAATACGATCTTTACATTGAGGGTTCGGACAAATATTGTGATGATAATTTATTACTATTTGTTTTATAGAGAGGTGTTGAGAAGGGATCATAACTCAGTCAGAGCACAGACCCGTCTTATAAAACAGCAATAAGCAATGTCATAAATTTGGAAAGGAAGTGAATTTATGTTTTTCTCCATTGATCGCCATTTTGCAGAATCATGGGAAGTTTATTGACATGTACAGGGTGTCCCACGAAACATGACAGTTCGTGAATAGTTTTGAAGGTCTTCTTCCATAAACTATATTAGTCATAATTGTCATTTTGAAGTTTATTTCTTGTAAAAAATCTTTTACTCAAATATAGGTCAGTTTGAAATCCATTTTAATATAATATGACTACCGTATAATATTTTTCATTTTCTCTTTGGTATCAAACAACCTAACAAATTATGGAAGAAGACATTTTTAACTATTTACCAACTGTCATGTTTCGTGGGACACACTGTATATCCAGGATGGTTTGTGTATTTCATTGAAAACAATGGGATGCCTTTGTTTTTAACGTTAATTGCTTTTCTTGAAAGGGAGTGTGGAGTGACATGTCAGATTCACAACATTGCCCTTCATACCTATACCTGAGCACTCCTGTATGCCGAGTCCATTAGCGCCTGATCCAATCAGGGTTCAATCATGTGTATGGTGTATTTTCTAAACCAATAGAAATAGTATGGTGGTAACATCTATCTTTCTATCTATCTCATTATCCAATCAGAGTTATGAATCCTTCAATCGGCACTATCAGTAAATGGAAATATTTACTTCTACTGAAACTATGGTGCTGAGCAGTAGTCTTTTTCTCTGATAAGTTTCTATTTTATTTCTCTTTTTACAATCTCTAATCACTTTTATGGAGAAACAATAAAGGGAAATGATTAATTTTCAGCAAGAAAATATAGAGAATATTTCATTCATCCTTGATCAGTTAAAGATTTTCTGCGTTCCGTTGTGAATGAGACACATCATCTTATACTCGGAGGGTCCCTTAAAGTTATGTCCGCAGTCCCTTAAAATCACCTAAAATAAAAAAAAACTTTTTTGCTGATCTTTATGAGCTATAATTTATTTTAGGAAGCATGTCTAGTCGAGAGCTGGTTGCAATTTATCTTAGGTTTTAAACGACGTTTGGTTTCTACGTGACCTTTGGTTACAAGTAGCCTTTGGTTAGAAGTTACCGTTGTTTACAAGTTACGTTTGGTTTTTAAGTAACCTTTGGTTTTAAGTAACCTTTGGTTTCAAGTAACCTTTGGTTTTAAGTAACCTTTGGTTTCAAGTAACCTTTGGTTTCTAGTAACCTTTGGTTACATTACAAGTGACCTTTGGTTTCTTATGAACTTTGGTTACAAGTGAACCAAGATGGTTTCTCATGAACTTTGGTTTCAAGAGACCTCTTGTTTTAAGAAGTATTAGGTTTCTAGTGGTTTTTAGTTTCAAGTGTGCTCGATTCCCAACGCGAACCTTGTAAACTAGATATATCGTGAACGTACTGTCAAACACCTTGCATACCTTAGAAGTAGAACTGAACTTTTCCTTCCTTATAAAAGAATGCTTCATGAAGTTTATCTTGTACTGTATGTAAACATACGCTGAACTTTTTTAAAGAAAAAAAAATCAGCCACCAAGGAAGTTAAACTGTCTTTCAGAAATACTTACGGAGAAGTCTAGTTTTTGCGGGTGGAAATACAGCGTAAACTATTAATACGCAGCTGTCATTGTTCTCTCCACGACTTTTTTTATAACTTTTATCGTAGCAGCTGATATTAATGGTGCAATAATCTGAATATAATTTTAGTTCTTATTTCAGGTTTGTCCGGTAAAAGAATGTGAAACGGAAAATATTAACTACGCTGGTAAAATGTAAACGTAAGTTATCACAAAAAATATTACAGGGCCCGCGATTTAAATGATTTAAATCCAGCTTTAAAACGCAACTTTAAACCCACTCTGTCGACAGCTTGTGTCACGTGACTGACAGCTGCCAGATCTTAGGCTTGACCAACGGAGTTCGGCCCAATGAAAATAAAACAGATCATGATTGGGTTTGGTGGAGAATAAGTCTCAATGTTGAGTCTTGTTCTCATCAAAATCCGGAATGCGCAATTCCAACCTTGAAATCCGCCGAATACATTAATAAACCGGTTTTATGAAAATTATACGCAACCTAAATTTAAAAGCCCAAGCCGTAAATAAGCCTAACGACAGCTTAAACCTGAGTCGTGTTTTCCCGAATTTTTAAATCGCGGGCTCAGCTAACTTAAATTTCAGGTTTAGTATAGGAAAGGAAATGAACAATCGCCACGAGTTCTATTTTTCGAATCCCAATATCTTTGCAACATGATGTTGTAAACCTTTAATATTTCAAACGTTGGCTATCAAACAGAATTCACAATTTGAAATATCATAGGTCACCATCAAGTTACGAAGGAGCAGGGTTTAGAAAATTCAAATTTCTTGCAAAGGATTTGAGTTTATGCCACAAACTCGCATTTTTTAACTCATATATCTTTGCAACCTGAGGACGTAAACCTTTGATATTTCAAACTTAGACCATATGATCTAACAGAAATAATAGTTTGAAATATCAAAGGTCTAGGAAAACAGGTTGCAAAGTTATAGAAATTAAAAAAATCAGAGTTTGTGGCAAAAACTCAATTCCTTTCTTCATTTGGTATTTGCTGTTTTAAGGACTTTGACCGATTTTATAAATTTCAAATGATCATTTTCTATATGATTTTTTTGGACAAAAAACGCTTATGCCTTAGATCTCTTAAACTGTTAAAAACATGTTTTGAATGCGGAGTGTTTTGAAAGCATGCTTTTGCTCATAAAGATGAGAATAACAGTGTAATAAGATAATCATATTGATCAGGAAGAGAACAAAACAAAAATATATTTTGAGTCTATTGGAAGAGTCGCAAAATTATGCGAAATTTTAGAAAAATTGGGATCCACAAGCCACATATATTTACACGACAATTGTGCAATGTTCACAGAGCAATTAAGCATATTGAGATGAGTTTTCAGTTGGTAAACATTTGCTGTATAACAACATTAAAAAGCATAATACTGTGTCTTTTCTATACATGTAAATAACGAAAGGTGCAAGAGATAAACCAAAACAAGAATAAACTCTACAGTTTACTCATGAAGGATAAACTCTACAGTTTACTCTTGAAGGATAAACTATACAGTTTTCTCTTAAAGGATAAACTATACAGTTTACTCATGAAGGATAAACCCTACAGTTTACTCTTGAAGGATAAACTCTACAGTTTTCTCTTGAAGGATAAACTATGCAGTTTTCTCTTAAAGTATAAACTATACAGTTTACTCATGAAGGATAAACTCTACAGTTTACTCTTGAAGGATAAACTCTACAGTTTTCTCTTGAAGGATAAACTATACAGTTTTCT
>NW_019402175.1:93019-103803 GCF_000591075.1 Eurytemora carolleeae
TATCTCTTTTATACATATCATGTAGTTAGTTTTTATCTCTTTTATACATATCATGTAGTTAGTTTTTATCTCTTTTATACATATCATGTAGTTAGTTTTTATCTCTTTTCTACATATCATGTAGTTAGTTTTTATCTCTTTTCTCAATTTAAAACCTTTTCTTAAAATACATTTATGTTTCTTTCAAAAATACTAACTTCAAAACATACAATAGATATACTGTAGACATAGATAAAAACTTTAGAACATAAAGAAGAATCAGTCTAGACATAAATACTGTCCTAAGAACAAACAATTGATACACCTTTAGTCATAAATACCAACTTCAGAACATACAGTAGACATACTTTAGCCATAAATACTAACTTAAGAATATACTGTTGATATACTTTAGACATTAATAGTAATTTTAGAATATACAGTAGATACATTAATACTAGCTTAAGAACATGCAATTGGTAAACTTTAGACATAAATACTAACTTAAGAACATACATACAGTTGATAAACTTTATAGTAGTTTCATGTCGTATTCATAATTTCGACCTAATTTTGGCATTCACTGTTTATAGAACTCGCAAGACATTGAATACTTAAATAAAAGTTAAAGTTCAAAACTTTGTTTTTGTCTGACTCTGTATTCGGTTAAAGTTCAAAGAGGCTTGTTTCTACTTATCTTTTTAAATTTCAACAAATAACAAATGTTTTATTCTAAGTCGGGATAACATAAAAATAGTTTTTAAAAATTTCATATCATTATATCCTTTGAAGAATATTTCAAATATGTATATTCAGTAATTCCTAAAAAAGTGAATTGTACTTAGTACACTGTATAGGAACGGGTACTATGGAGGCGGAGTAGAAGGATGGCATGATGGTATTACACAACCTGCAGTACGTGATGAACAACAACAACAGCAGCAGCAGTACCAGCAATCTATGTATTCTTGTAAAATGCAAGGGCAGCCTCCGAGGTAAACAATAGAAATAATGATAATAATGATAATAATAATAATAATAATAATAATAATAATAATGATAATAATAATAATGATAATAATAATAATAATAATAATAATAATAATAATAATAATAATAATAATAATAATAATAATAATAATAATAATAATAATAATAATAATAATAATAATAATAATAATAATAATAATAATAATAATAATAATAATAATAATAATAATAATAATAATAATAATAATAATAATAATAATAATAATAATAATAATAATAANTTGGGAATATCTAACAGGGAGATGGAATATATAACAGGAAGTAGGGAATATCTAACTGGGAGATGGAATATATAACAGGAAGTTGGGAATATCTAACACGGAGATGGAATATATAATAGGAAGTTGGGAATATCTAACAGGGAGATGGAATATATAACAGGAAGTTGGGAATATCTAACAGGGAGACGGAATATATAATAGGAAGTTGGGAATATCTAACAGGGAGATGGAATATATAATAGGAAGTTGGGAATATCTACCAGAGATATGGAATATATAATTGGAAGTTGGGAATATCTAACAGGGAGATGAAATATATAACAGGAAGTTGGGAATATCTAAGTGGGAGATGGAATATATAACAGGAAGTTGGGAATATCTAACTGTGAGATGGAATATATAATAGGAAGTTGGGAATATCTAACAGGGAGATGGAATATATAATAGGAAGTTGGGAATATCTAGCAAGTCGAATATTTTACAAGTAATCTTGCAAAGATAAAACGATATAAGGAATTTTCCCAAAAATATTTCCCTAGGTGGCAACTTCCCAAGGGTATTTTCCCAAGTTGCAACTTCCCAAATGTGCAAATGTTCAACAAATATCTAGGCCAATGTAACAGAGATAATTAGAAATATCTAAGATGTAGTTCATGCAATAAATCTAATTTATTTCAATATTTTCAGAGCGTAAACGTGGGCGGCAAACATATACCCGGTACCAAACATTAGAGCTAGAGAAGGAATTTCATTTCAACAGGAGCGGCGCAGAACAGTAATTTAAAAACATTTTATCAAAAAATTCTTCACTTTTATAATTTTTTGTACTTGCTCGCTTAGTGGGTGTAATTTGTTTTGATTCTCTTTTAGTTTGTTATTGATTGGATGTTTCTTGTTGAGGTTGTTCTTTTATATTTCATTTGATTGTACTCTTACATTTGATTTGGTTGTTCTTTTAGTATTTGATCTTATTTATTAATCTTTTATATTTGAATTTAATGTTCTTTAATATTTGGTTTTGATGTTATCTCATATTTGATCTGTTTGTTCTTTTTTATTTGAAGTTCGGTGATGGTGATGGACCAAACCTCTGTAGAGTAAAAAAGTAGATGTTAGTTCCACATTTTATTGAAAATATATTTCGGTCTAGGATGACCCTCGTCAGTTCTTAAGAGTGTTTCTGTCATGAATTAAGACTAAAAACAAACTCTTTTATATTTGGTTTGGTTTGGTTCTTTTCGCAATTGGTTTTGTTAAAGTTTTGCTTTTGTTGTGGTTTGAATTTGAAAGCGGCCATCTTGAATTTGATGGTTGGAAGAATTCTCGAAAACCGGTTTGTGACTGACCTCTGTGTTCCGCAGATATTTAACGCGCAGACGCAGAATAGAGATCGCGCATGCGCTCTGCCTAACAGAGCGACAAATCAAAATATGGTTTCAAAACAGGTAAAACAACACATATCATTCTCTATATTTATGTTTCTGATGGAATATTAAAATTATCAAAGTTATCACATTATAATTATAAAATTATTTTGATTTTTGTTTCAGACGAATGAAGTGGAAGAAAGAGAATAAATCAAAGCTGGACGGCGGGGATCTCTTAGACGAGGAACCAGACTCGAATTAGACGAATTCTCGAGAAATTCGTCGTTTTGGACGATTGAGATTTGTCCGTGTTTAGTGATAAAAAGGAGAAGAAGTGAATCTACCAAAAAAAACTATTCCGCTGATTTCTGGACAAAACGTGAAACCAACTCTTCGTTCTTTCAAGTTCAAGGATTGACGAATCTAATTTTTTCGGCCTGGCCGATTTATTTTTAGGCAATTGTTTCGGGCTCTTTTGGAAGGTTCTTTGATAATCTGAAATATGCTATATATTTATGAAACAATTAATCAGTTTTTTAAAACTTTATGCATTAAAAAGAGTGTTCACAAAAAAATTAAGGGATTATAGGCTTACGGCCAAAATAATTTAATTTCAAGCAAATCATTCAGATATTACAACCTATAGTCATCGATTATTTTTCGACTCATTCGTATATAGTTGATATTTCATAATATTTGTTATTTGTTTTGTATACAATTCACTTAAAACGACTTTTTTCCGCCATTTGACTCTGCAACATGTAATCATTCAAAGCATCGAGAGCAGAGACATCTGGCGGCCAACTATTACGGCGTTGTAAGTGCATTATTGTTCATAAAAACGAGTAAAAAATATTATGAAATATGAACTATATATGAATACGTCGAAAAATAATCTATTACTATAGGTTTTAATATATGAATGATTTGTTTACTATCCGAGTTGAATATTGCAACTTTCTGAATTTGTATGAACGCTACGTTCTTCAGTAAAAGTCGTTTTTAACAAATTTCTCCTTATAGACGCAACAGATAGAAGCAAGATTAGTATCGATCAAAAGGGATTTTTTTCGCCGTAAGTCTATGCCCCCTTTCATTTTTCGCGAACATTCCCTTTAAAATTTGCATTTCGTTAATAAAAACTACAGTTTAGAGTAAAATACATTGTGTATCGAAGATTTTTCAAAACCTTCCAAAAGTAATAAAATGAATAAAAGGGAAAAGAGACTGTTCCCTAGTTTCTTTTTTAAAAGGTTAAAATTGTTTCTGTTTGGAAATAAAAAGTTTTGCAGACATTTTCAAATGGCACGTCCAAAAAACCCTCGAAATTTTATTTAAAATTTAAATGTTGATTGTCAGAGATCGGTTTTTTTTCTTGCTATAAATCTTTATTCAAAAGTTTGATTGGTGGAAATTACTTTAACCTAATTTTGTTTCCCAGATGACCCTTGAATTAAGGTTTGTTTTCAAGGTGGCCCTATAAGCCCCTGACTTTAAACTGAAAAGAATTTTTACAACACTTTTACGATACCAAGCTTTAAAACCAGATTTGACAAGGAACATTTTTCACTTTAAATTTCTTAAATGTTTCTTCCTCTTCTAAATTTTTCGAAGGTGGAGGTGTGGGGGGGGGAGATGAATTATCATAAAGACTCAAAAAGAATGAATCAACTTTCAAGTTCATGTTAATCTTGATTCTCTCTCGTAAGGAAGGGAAGGGCCAAAAATTGTCCCGTCCCTTCCTTTTCCTTTTCCCGGCCCCTGCCGACCCCCTTGGCCCCTGCCGACCCCCTTTTCGTCCCCCGCCGATTTTGGCGGTGTTTATGCGGGTCTCGGGTTTTCTAATTTTTCTTTATCTTTAAATAAACACCAAACCTCGGCTTTAAAGCCCCCGTAGACCACCTAAAAAACGTATTTTTAGAAAAAAAATTTATTTTCTTTTTCATTTTTTTACAATTGTTTAGAAATTAAAATGAAAAAATCAGATTATTTTTTAAATGTACTGTACATCTACATCTATATATTTTCTTTTTTTGTCTATCAGAAAAAAAATTGAATTTTTGTTTAAAGATAAATTTACTAAAAAATTAATTTCAATTCATGAAAGTGAATTAGGTGGGTGGGGGGTGGGAAGGGTTTGTTTGAAAAATATAGAGTTAATGAGGGAACCACTAACTAAATTGCTGGATAATTTGTCCACGAATACATTCTAACAGACAGACTCGTCAAAAAAACTACACTTTTCATGCAAAAAAAAAAACATTTTGTTTTCAAATTTTAAAATTGAAATCTTTAATTTTCTATTTTATCGAAAGAAAGATTATTCAATTTTCATTGATTCCTTTGGTTCTTTCTTAATATGGGTTTTCTCAAAAAAGGCGGTTTTTTTCGGCGGTTTTTTTCGGCGGTTTTTGAGAAATAATTATTTAAGAATCTAAAATAATGTCCATCATCTCATGATTAAAGAATTTGAGTTTTAGCCACAAATTCAAATTTGCTTGTCCCTATGTCAGCTGGTGTAAATCTTAATATTTCAAACTTAGATTATAAGCTCTAGCAAAATTAATAGTTTGAAATATCAAAGGTCTACGAAATTGGGTTGCAAAGATATAGAAGTTAGAAAATCAGAGTTTGTGGCAAAGAATCAATTCCTTTCATCCTATATCCCCCCCCCCGTTAAAGTTTTGTTGCACGAAGAATGCCTTAACAAAAGTTATTTTTGAGTTGGACTTTTATGACAAAGTACTAAAAGAAAAGAAAAAGTACATTACACAAAAAGTATTAAACTTTATGACGTTGAATTGCATAATATTACCGTGTATCGAAATATATTTATTGTATATTTTGCACATAGAAAATGACTCAAACGCCTTCAAATTACATTAAATTAATGGACTATGAAAAGGACGAAAGAGAATATGAGAAGTTAAGCCTCATTTATTGCGGGTAACCCTGTAAGTAAAATCTACAAAATCTAAAATCCCATTTTTAAAAGCAAACCATTTATATTCAGGTAAAAGCAAACTAAAATTTCGTTAGATCAATAATTAAACCTCTCAAGAATTTCTTTAGACAATACAAAATTCTTTACAATCAACATTTAAAATTTTGAAAGTTAAAACTTATCCTATTCCCTCCCCCTCCAATCCATCCCCTGTTAGGTTTTATAACCACTAGGACACAAAAAAACCCAAGTATTTTCCCCAGGCTATAGTAAACAATATGATATAAACCTAGTGCTGTGTACTTCTGTATCCAATGTATCCAAACTAAATGTGTTAAAATTCATTTCAAAAAAATAAATAAATATAGAATAATAACATTACCTCGTAGAAAAGAAATGAAACATTATAAAAATTTAGTATGATGCAATAAGTAAAAATGTGCCCACTAATCCTATCAATAGTTCTAACTTTTAACTCTTGCTCCGAAATTCACCATTTTTAACTGTTTTCAAATTTTTGCGGACTTTTTTTTTGTCTAAATTGGCGCATTTTAATTTTTGACGGTCCAAAAACCTTCCATGAGGTCATGTGACTTGTCAACAAATACTTGACCTGATTTTTGACGTTTCTTGAATGCAGACAGACAGACAAACAAACAGACATGCTAAATATATAGATTATAAAACAATTTTTATTTCTTTGGTCAGGCGAAGGTTTAAAGGGAACCAATGTGAATCGGCCATGCATGTCTTAATAATTAAAATAATAATAATTAATTAATTAATAATAATTAAAATAACGTTGCAGATAGTCCCTTAAAAATTATAATTTAACAAAATTAATATAACTAAAAATAATCAATTGTTCCAGAAAATTGTGGATATCTCATTCTTAATGGATCAAACGGTGCGAATCATTCTGGAAATGTAGGTTCTTTGTTATATGCTGAATTCTTTACACATTTTAGAAATTTAAAATATATTTTGTTTATATACATATATATTACATATATATATCACATTGCCACATATTTCATTCTGTAAACTATTTCAGAGATTGATATATGTATTTTGTTGACCTATCATATTGTTATACACTTCAACACTCTACACTAATTTTATCTTTCTATCACTATAGTTTCAGTAGAAGTAAATATTTCCATTTTGTGTATAACGCCGATTGAAGTATTTATCTGTATATCAATATATATATATATATATATAATATTATATATATATATTATAACTTCTATATAATTACTTTGCTTGTCTGTCTTTCTGTTTTCATCCAATAAACGTCAAAACGGCTGAACCGATTGGGCCCACATTTTGTGTGGGACCTCAGGAAAGGTTGATGAACCATCGAAATTGTAAACAAATATTTGGAAAATGCACCAATTCGAAAAGAAAAATGAGTAAAATTTGAAAAACGATGAACAACTTTACGAGCATTAGTCAAAAGCTAAAATTGGTTAGAAGGAAAGGGAGCGCGAAGCGCTCTAAAGCCCAGTGTTAAATATATTTAAAGATTATCTAAATAAAGGAGTAAATAAAGGAGCCCAAATAGATAAAAAAATGATACATTTTCGTGTTTGCCAGATCCCATCTTTTTTCAGATGGGTGCTGAAATTTAGAAGTTTTTGCAAAACATAGTAAATATGAGTCTTTGGTATTATTTTGATTTTAATCTAGATGTTTCTTAAAATCAAGAGTAGATACATATCTATGACAAAGAAACTATTTATTCGTCACAAATTAGAATATTCTAATCTCTACACTGAACTTCATCAGAAGCATTTCTAATTCAACAGGCCTAGTCTAACCTCTCTGTGGGACAATTCATCTTTCTATAATGAAGCTCAGTGCAGTGTATGTGATTTTCTAATCCTTATATTTTTGCAACCTGATGTTGTAAATATCTGATATTTTATATAACATAATAAATAGTATGAAATAACTAAAGTCTTCCACAAAGATAAAAGGATTAGACAAAAGAGTTTGTGGGAAGTTTTCAGCTCCGTTTAGAATATTACTGGTAGAACTTTGCGAACTCGTATCTTTTTTACTATAAAACACAACTATAAAACACAAGTATGAGTATGATCTTATACAGAAATTCATAGCTTTTTGTTCTTCTCACGGGCTCTTCAACATACAATAATAGTCTCTAAACATACATACAGTACAGTCTCTAAACATACATACAGTACAGTCTCTAAACATACAGTACAGTCTCTAAACATACAGTACAGTCTCTAAACATACAGAAAAGTCTCTAAACATATAGTACAGTCTCTAAACATATAGTACAGTCTCTAAACATATAGTACGGTCTCTAACCATATAGTACAGTCTCTTAACATATAGTACAGTCTCTAAACATATAGTACAGTCTCTAAACATATAGTAAAGCCTCTAAACATATAGTACAGTCTCTGAACATATAGTAAATTCTCTAAACATATAGTACAGTCTCTAAACATATAGTACAGTCTCTAAACATATACTACTGTCTCTAAACATATACTACAGTCTCTAAACATATAGTACAGTCTCTTAACATATAGTACAGTCTCTAAACATATAGTACAGTCTCTAAACATATAGTACAGTCTCTAAACATATACTACTGTCTCTAAACATATAGTAAAGTCTCTAAACATATAGTACAGTCTCTAAACATATAGTACAGTCTCTTAACATATACTACTGTCTCTAAACATATAGTAAAGTCTCTAAACTTATAGTATAGCCTAATAACATATAGTTCAGTCTAATAACATATACTACTGTCTCTATCCATAAAGTACAGTCTCTAAACATATAGTACAGTCTCTAAACATATAGTACAGTCTCTAAACATATAGTACAGTCTCTTAACATATAGTACAGTCTCTAAACATACAGTACAGTCTCTAAACATACAGTACAGTCTCTAAACATATAGTACAGTCTCTAAACATATAGTACAGTCTCTTAACATATAGTACAGTCTCTAAACATACAGTACAGTCTCTTAACATATACTACTGTCTCTAAACATATAGTAAAGTCTCTAAACTTATAGTATAGCCTAATAACATATAGTACAGTCTAATAACATATACTACTGTCTCTATCCATAAAGTACAGTTTCTAAACATATACTACAGTGTATAATATGTCTTGTTTACAAAAAAGTAGTTTATATGAAAAGTATAGTCCAAAAAATAAAACAATTGTAATTCATAATTTTATAGATTTATCCGATGTTGTTCAGATAATCATATAATGTTTCTTCTATCTACAATTCTATAAATCATGAAAACGTATTGTAATAAAAATGTACTTTGAACAAATAAATATCAAAAACTACATCAACTAGAAAAGAGAACCCGTTCAAGTTTATATGATTTTGTTCTATTTGGTTCAGCTAAAGAATTAAACATATCCTGGAAGAAAGCTGGAAGGTTTTCATAAAAGTATTTATGCATAAAAGATAGAACACCTAGTTTATATGTATAATCAAGGTTTAAAAGTTATAATCTGAAAAATATTGGATCTGAATGTGCCTTAAATGAGCTATTATTTACTGCCCTTTTTTTGCAAAGATTTGATTTTCTGTAGTTGAGAATTTTTTTCTTATAATTCCATACTCAAAGTTAGCTCAAAGTTGGCACCAATTACTAAAGTTTCGATATGTGGAGATCATTTTAGAAAACTAGTATTATCAGCAAAAAAGATTAGTAAAAAAAGAACACAGCTTTTGAAGGTCTAATTTTGAATCGGATATTTTCTTAAAATTTCCCTTACAGCCTTTTCGAATGTAAACTCAAGAAAGCAGGCTAATATTTAGGGGTCAGGGCAGGATGACCGCCCAAATTTTGCTAAAATATAATTATTAGGGACACCTACCACAGTACCAGTATGAATGGGGTGGCTACCACCCCCATCCTCATCAAATACAAGGATCCCCCTCAGATAGATATCCATACTATGATAACAGGTATTTTAAAATCTTTTTTGACTTTGTGCTTCTAAAGCACTGCAAATAGGGTTTAATATAATGTTTCTTCTATCTACAATCCTATAAATCATGAAAACGTATTGTAATAAAAATGTACTTTGAACAAATAAATATCAAAAACTATATCAACTAAAAAAATTATCAATTTTCGAAAAGTCTCCATCAGAGTTCTTTGCCTTCTGAAAAATTGTTAATTTATGTAAAAAGCAAAATAGATTATCAAGTAAAATAAGTAGCAACAGAGAAATGGACTAATTGTGCATTTCATTTCATATTTCATATTTGTATTCAACTAAAGATAAAACAAATAAAATATCACAATTTACTATATAGTGTGGGCCCACCTAACCAGAGTAGGTTGTTTTAATTGGTTGGCCCAATATAAACGAATGAATGCATGGGTGTACACTGTACAGTGTACATTTTAAACATAATAATGATGATAAATTAGGAAGAAGGTTAGGAGGTGATGAGGAAATATATGGGAAAGGGAGGGTACTCAGCGGAAGGGTTGGAACATAGGGTAGCATATGCTTTTAAAATCATGTGTATGAACTACAAAGTACTACAAGGTGTAGAAGATAGTAAACCCTAAGTTTATTCACATGATACACAGATGTTTTTTTAAAGATATAACTTGCGTACCTATTTAAATAGATCTTGGCGACTTTTCTTTTGAACGATTTTGCAGATTTAGTTTCTTTAACTTCTAATTCAATCGAATTCCATATTTTTGGAAATAAAGCAGAGGGAAAACATTCTAGAGTTCTAAAGAGAACCCGTTCAAGTTTATATGATTTTGTTCTATTTGGTTCAGCTAAAGAATTAAACATATCATGAAAGGAAGCTGGAAGGTTTTCATAAAAGTATTTATGCATAAAAGATGGAACACCTAGTTTGTATGTATCATCAAGATTTAGGAGTTCTAATCTGAAAATATTGGATCTGAATGTGCCTTAAATGAGCTATTATTTACTGCCCTTTTTTTGCAAAGATTTGATTTTCTGTATTTTTTTCTTATAATTCCATACTCAAAGTTAGCTCAAAGTTGGCACCAATTACTAAAGTTTCGATATGTGGAGATGATTTTAGAAAACTAGTATTATCAGCAAAAAAGATTAGTAAAAAAAGAAGTTTATTTATTTATATCTATCTATCTGTCTATCTTTCTATCTATCTATCTATCTATCTATCTATCTATCTATCTATCTATCTAT
>NW_019402175.1:104726-109926 GCF_000591075.1 Eurytemora carolleeae
GGGGGGGGTCAAATTGACCCCCCCCCCAGCAGGAATAGGGTTAAAGTCGACCTTGAGCAAATGCACACAACTTGCTAAATTAATAAGCTATTAAACAAATGTACGCTTTTTATGCATCTTTCAAGACTCTATCGTCACCACGTTCTCTTGCATGTTGAGAGCGGAGCCAGGGCTATAAATGTTTCCTGAGCTATAAAGAGAGTGACAAAACAAGCATTAAACTTAGGTTTATAGACCATCATAAACTCCGGGGGGAACCCCCTCCTCTATCTATCTATCTATCTTTTTGTCTATCTATCTATATATATATAAATCTATATATCTATCTATCTATGTATCCTATATCTAACTATCTATCTATCTTTCTATCTATCTAATTTTTCATTAATGTTCTGTTTTCCACTTACAGTATATTGGTATGTCTGTCAGTCGAACTGTCTGCTTATCCGACTTTCTATCAGTATATCAGTCTATCAGTCTATCTGTCAGTCTATTTGCCTGTCTATCAGTTTATCTTTCTGACTTTTAGTCTATAAGTCTATATGTCTGGCTATCCGTTTTTCTGTTTATCCATCATTCTATCAGTTTATCCATATGTCTATCAGTTTATCTTTCTGTTTATCACCCTATCTTTCTGTATTTCAGTCTTTCAGTCGTTCGGTATGTCTATCAGTCTAACAGTCTATCTTTCTGTCTGTCTATCTATCTGTCTGTTTTCAGCCAATCCGTCTGTATTTCAATCTATCAGTCGATCTATATGTGTCTCAGCTAGTCTATTTGACTGTATATCAGTCTTGCTTTCTTACTTTGAATCTATTACTCTGTCTGTATATCAGCCTAGTTGTCAGTCTGTAAGTCTATCTGTCTGTATATCAGCTTTTCCTTCTGTATATCAGGCTAAATGTGAATGTCTATCTATCAGTCTATCGTCTGTCTGTCAGCCTATCTGTTTGCACATCAGTCTATCTGTCTGTCTATCAGCTTGTTTTTCTGTCTATCTGGCTATATGTCTATCTATATGTATATTAGTCTATCGTCTGTCTTTCAGTCTATCTGTATGTCTTTCATTCTATATTTGTCTGTTCATCAGCTTGTCTTTCTGTCTCTCAGGTTATATGTCTGTCAATCAGTCTATCTGTTTGTCTATCAGTCTGTCTGCCTGTCTATCATCCTATCCGACTGTCTATAAACTAGTCTGGCTGTCTATAGTCTATAAGTCTATTTGTCTATATAACTATCTATCAGTCTTTTAGTCTGTCACATTGCCTTGAACCCTTTTTTATCTTGCTAGGTACATGATTTAGTGTATTATTTCCTAGCTGTCTGTTCGTCTTTCTGTCTGTGTGATGGATGTGGGTTCTGTAGGGGTCCAAAGCTTATATTAATCCCACCAGGGGGGGTCCCACAACAAAATATCATAGCTTAATCCAGAACAAGATTATAATAGATTTTAACACAGGGGGATGAAATCTGAATACAATAATCTTTATTAACTCAAAAATATATTACGCCATACGTGTAAAACTAACCATTTCTTTTTTTAAATTTTAGTCTGGCGTGAAAATATTTGAGAAAACATGAATTTTTTACCTTGACTTACCGTGAAAGTAACAAGAAAATCTTTATCTTTTTTAAATTCGTTTTGAGTGAAATATATTATTTACAATTTGACACTTTTTTTACTTTTCCTTTTCCTGTTTTCTGGATGACTTTGGAAACCCTTTTGTTGTGAAATCCCTCCTTGATAATATAAATACTGAATACAACAAAGTGTAATTGTAAACTCCATAAATCATGACAATGTACAATATTATGCCTGAATTAGGCAGGTTCTCCCAAACCAAGTCTGTTTTTTTATCAGTCAAATTTTTTCCCAATTTATGTTTTAAAGCAAAAACGACAATATATCAATTTCAGTTAGAATGGTAATTTGACAATTTAAACTGCCATGACAAAAAAATCAACCAATGCATATTTTTGAAAGAGATGAAATTCCTAACGGTAAGGAATTTAGAAATAGCATTTAGTTTGAAAAAATTAGTAACAGTTGTTGAAAAACATTTCTCACAATTTTTTTTTTTCTTAAATTTGACAAAATTTTCGCAATTTCTATATTTGTTTTAACAGTGTGCAATGTTTGTAAAATTTTATGAATATACTTATATCCTGAACATAAGATACACCCTGTATCCAGTATATATATATCCTTAACATAAGGTACACCATGTATCCATTATATATATATATATACCCTGTATATAAGATATACTCTGTATCCAGTATATATATATATATCCTGCATATAAAATACACCCTGTATCCAGTATAAATATATACTGTATATAAGATACACCCTGTATCCAGTATATATGTAAATATCCAGTATATAAGACACACCCTGTATTCTGGAATAAAGAGATCTGAGAGAGTTGATTTATAGCCATGTCTGGGACCGGGCAAATATATGTATATAGATAAGTAGATAGATAGATAGATAGATTGGAAAAAGATAGATAGATAGAAGACTAGACGGCTGGGTATATCAGGAAAGACTGGTTTGTGTAAAAAGTAGAATTGAATAATGTGCCAGGTTTCTTATACAAATATATAATAATATTCAAGCTTCATACTTTTTCCTTTCTCATAATGTAGGAATATCAATGAATATTCATCTGTTCGGAATTTGATGAAAATAATTATATTTTCTTCTCAGAATTACTATTTCCGCTCATTTTCAAAATATTTCAACAATTCTATATTTTTGTATTTACAAATTCAGAAATATATATTTTTCTCTTTTCATGTTTTCGTTTAGATCATCCCTCCATTTGAGAGAAGGTGGATAAGAGAAGTGTAGGGTGGGATAAAATAGATTTCCAGACAAAGCTGGATGACCTCAAAACCCTCTCCTCGCACAATACAACGCCATCTTTCTCTGCCTGCTTCCCCATCTAATCCTATGGAAATCCACCAAATCATATTGACGAAATCCCCCGAGCAGTGTGGCCGGGCCGGTACGAAAACTCTTCAATGGTTTGTTGGCGGGACAGTACATTCAGACTCCTCCCCGCATGTCAACCCCAACAGGCACCTGTCAACCGTGCCGGTACTTTTGCCCACATTCCCTCATGTCACGTGATATTCCCCTGTCACGTGAGCATGGACGCCATGATGAATTACCGCCTCAGCTAGGACTAATATAAAGCAACTTTTTGAAAAACGACCGATGCTGAAATATTTAAAATGCATTTCCCAACATAATTTCTCCTATTAATTCAAACATGCTGAATCTAAATATGCTGCTGCTGACTATTTTTATTTGTTGTTTACGGTGAATTAGTAGTATTCTGGGTTTAAGTGCTGGCAGTAAAAAAGCTATAAAACTTTCGTAACTCTATTCTTTACTAAATTTCAACCAAAATTCTGCACTTATAGACAGGGTTTTTGTTTTAGCATTTATTAACAATTTTATACCAAATTGGAAATAAATATTTACTATTTCTTTTTGTTAACTTTTGAGTCTTTATTGAGGGTATAAATAACCCTGTCTGGGAAAGGCTATAAACTAGAGGTTGAGAGCCATAAACGTCCATCTTTAGTTAACTGGATTACAGGTCTGTATACACTCCACACAGAATAAGGTAGACAATCAGAATTTCCCACCATTGTATAAAAATTGATTTTGGAAAGATTTTGAAAAAAAAACTTTTTTATTTTTAAATCCCTCCAAAAAAAGCCTTGAACTTGAAGTACTTTTTGAATGCAGATTTGGGGTTTCTCTAGGTCAGAAAAAGAAATAAATCGCCAAGACCTGGGGTTTATTGCTTATTTGTATTCTCTATACCCCTATCATACAATATTATTTCTCAATCAATTCTTACGAAAGTTGAAATAGATTAAATTATATAAACTTGGTTTTTTTTGCTTCTTTTTTAACGTTATTGGAATGTATTTCTGGGACTAGGAGCGTAATTTCATGTGGGCCTCGAAGAAAGGAATTGAGTCTTTGCCACAAACTCTGATTTTATAATCCCTATATATTAGAAAAGCAGAGTTTGTGGCTAAGACTCAATTTCTTTATGCTTGACAAAGGTATCCTTAAAACATTTCTTAGCTTAGTAAGGAATGTCATATTTTTCAATATTGTTCAATTCTATTTAATATTCTGATGTTATTACACTTAATACGTTTTTAAGTCAAACTTACTACAGTTATTACTAAAACATTTAAAAACTACAAATTCGACTAATGATATTTAGCTGTATAGTGAACAACAGTCATCCAAGGGTTGCAAGCTTTAATGCAAGGCGTTGTGACATTTTACAGTTTACCCAGTCATGAAAATGTAACAAACTTTTTTTTAATAAACTTTATAGTCAACATTGAACAAAGCAAAGAAATGTATATATTCCTTCCAACAAACCTATAAAATTTCTAAATATCTTTGCACTTAATGCAATTATGTACACAACTAACTGTAGTGTAAGTAAATATATATGTGAAAGTGAATTATAATATTTGTACAGTAAATTTGAGTGCATGTATAAGAGTCTATTCCTAACTAGTTGGCGGCATACTGTGGCGGCACTTTGTTCTCGTATTTCTCTATAAATTCTACTCTGTAGGGTCAACGTTCGCATTTAACATTTTTATTGCAAATAAATCCATTTCACCCCCAACCTACACAAGGCCAAGGTCATTGACGCATTTTAAACCAATTTTACGCATTTTTAACTGTTTTATGAGGTTTTACTGACGGTAATTATATAAAATAAATCTTTAAATTAACTTAAGCAATGCTTGAATTAATAACTTTAGGTAAGGGTTAGTTAAAGTATTTGATGAAAATTTTATAATAATAATGTCCAATGAAAATATATATTAATCAAATTTTTAAGACTTACCGGGCATAAACCTTCTCTGTGCAGACTACAGAGGTCCTGTACATATATGTGAGCCCGACCAATATAGTACACAAACAAATAAACAAACCCTCATGTGTGTTTATAAATAGAATGCTAACCAGGGAATAGCACGGGCAGCCGTAGTACATTTGAATTTTCGAGCCGGGTCAACCTTTCCGGTCCCAGTTTGTACTGTATCTAGCTCTATGGACAGGACTATAGCCGGTGCAACAAGGTTGACGCGGTCAGACTTTATGTTTCATATAGGTTGAATTTACTTTTACTAAAGGGGCAGA